>NC_037669.1:13567889-13867889 GCF_003255815.1 Theropithecus gelada | reverse complement strand
CTATTTTTCTATATGTCTGTTTTTATGCCAGTACCATGCTGTTTTGGTTGCTATTGCTTTGTAGTATATTTTAAAGTCACTGTGATGCTTCTCACTTTGTTCTTTTTGCTCAAGATTTCTGTGGCTATTTGAAGTCTTTTGTGGTTAATTTTAATATTGTGTTTTCTACTTCTGTGAAGAATGTCATTGTTATTTTCATGAGGATTGCACAGAATCTGTAGATTGCTTTGAGAATTATGGACATTTTAGTAATATAAATTCTTCTAATTTATAGACATAGGATATCTTCTCATTTATATCTGTTCTCTTCCATTTCTTTCATCAATGTTTTGTAGTTTCATTGTGGAGATCTTTTATCTGCTGGTTAAATTTATTCCTAGGTATTTTATTTTATTAGTAGCTGTTGTAAATGGGATTACTTTCTTGATTTCTTATTCAGATTGTTCACTATGTGTATCTACAAATGCTACCGATTTTTGCATGTTGGCTTTGTATCCTGCAAATTTGCTGAATTTATGTATTAGTTCTAATAGTTTTTAATGGATTATTTTAGCATTTTCTGTGTATAATTTAATCTGCCAATGGAACAATTTGACTTTAAAAATGACTATTTGGAACAAATAGATAGTAAAAGATGTAGACAATTGCAATGACTCTCACCACTGATAATAGAGATTGTATTGTATAGGTTTGGAAATAGTAGAGCATATTTGTGTGACATAACTATGACACAGGGATGTATCTGACAGGAGGTTGAAGATCTAAAATGTATGAATCTTTATAAAATTGTCAAATGAAAGCACTTTTGCATGCAAAAAAATGGACTGTGCTTGCCAACGTGATCTTTCTAGCCTTCTCAAATCTGCATCATATTCTTCTATACTTGTTCTTTGTGCTGCAGATTTTAAAAATTAATTAAAACAGTTATTGTAAACTTTTTTATCACTCTCTATGAACTGCGCATTGTAATTACCACATAATGTGTTGAATACTCACATCCTTATGAAGTATCATTATTATTTGCATTGTATGAAAGAGAAAATGGAATCACAAATAATTTAAATAAACTATCCATAGTCACATAGCCATGAAGAGGCATAGAAGGATTTCTTTAAACTAGTATTTTAGGTTCAGGGATACACGTGCAGTTTTGGTAAATCAATAAAATGTGTGTCATGGGGGTTTGGTGTAGAAGTTGTTTTGTTACCCAGGTAATAAACGTAGTATCTGACAGACAGTCATTTGATCCTCTCCCTCTTCCAAACTTGTACCTTCAAATAGGCCCTGGTGTTTGGTATTCTTTTCTTTTTGTCCGTGTATATGCAATGTGTAGCTCCCGTTTGTAAGTGAGAACATGTGGCATTTGGTTTTCTGTCCTTGCATTAGTTCACTTAGGATTATGTCCTCCAGCGCCATTCATGTTGTGGCAAAGAACACGTTCTTGTTCTTTTTTATGCCGGTATAGTATTCCATGATGTCTATATATCACATTTTCTTTATCACATCTATCATTGATGGGTATTTAAGTTAATTCCATGTTTTTGCTAGTGTGAATAGTGCAGTGATTAACATGCAACTGCATGTGTCTTTATGGTAGAATTATTTATATTGCTTTGGGTATATACTCAATTATGGATTGTTGGGTCAATTGGTACTTCTGTTTTAAGGTTTTGAAAAGTTGCCACACTGTTTTCCACAGTGGATGACCTAAATTACCCTCTCACCAACAGTGTACAAGCGTTTCCTTTTCTCCACAGCCTCACCTGCATCTGTCATTTTTTGACTTTTTAGTAATAGCCATTCTGACCTGTGTGAGATGGTATCTCATTGTGGTTTTGATTTGAATTTATTTAATTATTAGTGATGTTGAGGTTTTTCCATACGCTTGTGGGCTGTGTGTACCTCTTCTTCGTTAAGTGTCTGTTGTCCAGTTTTTAAAAGTGTTACATATTACTTGCTTGTTAATTTAAGTTCCTTATACATTCTGGATATTAGACCTTTGTCAGATGCAGATTTTGCAAACATTTTCTCTCTTTATGTAGATTGTCTCTTTACTCTGTTTATAGTTTATTTTGTTGTGCAGAAGTTCTTTAGTTTACAGCTCATTTGTCAATTTTTATTTTTGTTACAATTGCTTTTGGTTTCTTCATCCCAAAGTCTTTGCCAGGGCCTATGTCCAGATGGTTTTTTCTGGGTTATCTTCCAGGGTTGTTATAGTGTGAGGTTTTGCATTTAAGTGTTAAATCCATCTTAAGTTGATTTTTGTGCACTGTGTTAGGAAGGGATCCAGTTTCAGTCTTCTGCATATAGCTAGCCAGTTATCCAAACCTCATTTACTGAATAGGGAGTCCTTTCTCCACTGCTTTTTTTTTTTTTTTGTCAAATTTGTCAAAAATCAGATGGCTATAGGTGTGCAGCTATAGTTCTTGTCTCTCTGTTCTGTTCCCTTGGTCCGTATGTCTATTTTTGTACCAGTACCATGCTCTTTTAGTTACTGTAGTCTTGTAGTATACTTGGCTATTTGGACTCCTTTTCTTGGTTCCATATTTATTTTAGAATAGTTTTTTTTTTTTTTTCCTAATTTTGTGACTACTGTAACTGACAGTTTGATAGGAATAGCACTTAATCTATAGATTGTTTTGGGCAGAATGGCTATTTTAACAATATTGAGCATGAGGCCAGAGAAAGACAACACAATCAAATAGGCAAAGAGAAAGTAAAACAGTTTCTGTTTGTAGATGATATGATTCCCTACCAAGAAGATCCTATCCAAAAGGGTGTATGTAGTCTCTGCCCATGAGCTCAATATATTCTGTGAGCGTGGAATATTTTTCCATTTGTTTGTTTCATCTCTGATTTTATTGACTAGTATATTCTAATTCTTGTTGTAGAGGTCTTTCATCTGCCTGGTTAGCTGTATTCCTAGGTATTTTTTCTTTTGGTGGCTATTACTAGTGGGATTGCATTCCTGATTTGTTTCTCAGCTTGGATGTTGTTGGTGTATAGAAATGCTACTGATTTAGGTACATTAATTTTGTATACTGAAACTTGGCTGAAGTTGTTTATCAGATCAAAGAGCTTTTGGGAGAGAATACATACACCATTTTGGATAGGATTTTCTTGGTATAGAATCATATCATCTACAAACAGAATTTTTTTTACTTTCTCTTGGCCTGTTTGATTGTGTTTTCTTTCTCCTGCCTCATCATTCTGACTATGACTTCCAGCACTATGTTGAATAGGAGTGATGAGAATGCACATCCTTGTCTTTTTCCAGTTCTCTAGGGGTGTGCTTCCAGCGTTTGCCCATTCAGTATGATGTTGGCTGTGGGTCTGTCATTATGATGGCGGTGACGGCCTGTCTGGAGCAGCCACTCTGGGGATGACAGCTGCAGTACAGGAGGTGTGGCCAGGGCTCTGTGCTCTGTGAAGTCAGAGGGGGCCTGGAACAGAAAAGAGCCCCTCCCACTACTGAGTTGGTGGGACAGGAGCCCCATGCTCCTAGGCACACCTATGGCTGCCCAGCAGTGGCTCTGAACCCGGGTATTCCTGCATTTTCTGGGGCCTGGGAAGACCCCTGCCCCTGCAGGCTCAGAAGTGCCTTCTCCCAGGCCCTGGCTTCTCCCTGTTCCTGGCACCCATTCCAGTATGTAGCAAATCTGTGGCCAAGCCCAGGCACTATTGAGACCTGGGCAGGTGTGTGCACACATGGGGTGATGCTGACATGCCAGTCCCTGCTGCCTTGGCCCTCTCCAGACTTTGGGTGTCGACGAGCAAAGGAAGGAGGGTGAAGGGGGTTGAGGGAAGCTCAGCATGGGCCTGCCGGTGCCCCTCAGCATAAACAGCATGGGTGCTGTGGATGGCATGTTGATTGTGCGAGGGAGACAAGTTTCTGGAAGGAAAGGATGGGTCACTGGTGAAACCCCACCTTTAAGCCAGGGACAGCCTGAAGCCTGGGAACTGGGCTGCCAGTTCCAAGTGGAGTCCATGGTCTGGAATGCGAACTTATGGTAATTTTCCTGGGCCTGCCTGTGAACCAGTCAACACACATTTCCTCCCTTCTGAGCCCATAAAAACCCTGGACTCAGACAGACTCACAAGGATGTCGGGACTACCAACTCTGGGAAGAAGTTGCCCATTTTTAGTTTCCTCAATTTATCAGGATGACCTGCCTGTGGGAAGAAGCTACCCACTATGGCTCTCCTCTCCTCCAAGAGCTGGACACTCTTCAGAACAACCTGGCTCCAGAAAGGACCTACCGACTTTGAGCCTCCTGAGAGCTATTCTATTGCTCAATGAGGGATCTCTGCCTTGCGCACCCTCCAGTTGTCCATGTACCTCATTGTTCCTGAATATGGGGCAAGAACTCAGGACCCACTGAACGGCGGGACTGAAAAAGCTGTAACACAAACTGAGCCGAAATGCCCCCTGCTTACCACATTGGAGGTGACAAGAAGGAGAGAAGAGCTGTGGCCCTTTTGGGAGCCCAGACCTAGGGACTCCCTGAGCCAAGGCTGTGACACCATCTTTGGGGCTCTATGGTTCCTAGTATCTCCAAGCTTCTGGGTGCCACCACGTTCCCCAGTGCTCACAGGGAAAGCTACTTGCAGTATGCCTGGTCCAGCTTCTGCCTCACACAGAGCTGGCCCCTGCGCCAATCCCTGAAGCTGCTCACCCTGCTGCAGCTGGCACACCTGGCTGTGTACAGTGGTTGGAACCAGTGCTCACTCAGACACCCCTTGACACTCCACACCTGGCTTGTCTTTGGCAGGCATAGGATCCGGGCCAGTAGCATGAGCTGAGCACAGCCTGCTGGGCTGGGTGGGCAGAACAAACCCAGCGGGCCCAAGCAAAACTTGGGAAGGCATCACCAGCCACAGAAGTTTCCAGCTGGAAAAGTAACACCCTAAGGATCCTGTGACAATGCATGGCTCTACGTAGCTCTTAGTTTTTTCATATATGTTCCTTTCATACCTAGTTTGTGGAAGGTTTTTAACATGAAGGGATGTTGAATTTTATTAAAAGTCTCTTCTGCACGTATTGAGATCATCATATGGGTTTTGTTTTTAGTTCTGATTATGTGATGGATCACATTTATTGACTTTCGTATTTTAAGCCAACTTTGCACTTCAGGGATAAAAACTTGATCATGGTGGATTAGCTTTTTGATGTGTTGCAAGATTTGGTTTGCTAGTATTTTGTTGAGGATTTTTTCATCAATGTTAATCCAGGATATTTGCCTGAAATTTTATTTTATTTTTTATTTTTTATATTTTTCTCTGCCAGGTTTTGGTATCAGGATGATGCAGACCTCCTAGGATGAGTTAGGGAGGAATCTCTCCTCCTCAATTTTTTGTAATAGTTTCAGTAGAAATGGTTCTAACTCTTCTTTTTACATCTGTTAGAATTTGGCTCTTATTCCATCTGGTCCTGAGCTTTCCCTGGTTGGAAGGCATTATGTTACTGTTTCAATTTTGAAATTCATTATTGGACTGTTCAGGGATTCAATTTCTTTCTGGTTCAATGTTGGCAGGTTGTGTGTTTCCAAAAATTTGTTTGTTTCTTCTAGGTTTTCTTGTTTGTGTGCATAGTAGTCTCTAAATGGTTTTTTGTATTTCTTTGGGGTCAGTGGTAATGTCCCCTTTGTCATTTCTGATTTTGTTTTTTTGGGTCTTCTCTCTTTTTTTCTTTTTATTAATCTTGATGGCAATCTACTAATCTTATTTATTCTTTCAGTGGAACAGCTCCTAAAATCGTTGCTTTTTTATATGGATTTCTGCATCTCAATTTCCATAATTTCACCTCTAATTTTGGTTATTTATTATCTTTTGCTAGTTTGGATTTTTTTTTTTCTTGTGTCTGTAGTTCTTCTAAGTGTGATATTAGGTTGTTAATCTGAGATCTTTCTTTTTGATGTGGGCTTTTAGTGGTATAAACTTCCCTTTTAACACTGCTTTACCTGTGTTCCAGAGATCTGGGTATATTGTATCTTTGAAACTAGTAAGTTTCAAATAATATCTTGATTTCTGGCTGAATTTCATTGTTTACCCAAAAGTCATTTGGGAGCAGGTTCTTTAATTTTCATGTGATTGTATGGTTTTGATGTGGTTTGGCTCTATGTCCCCACCCAAATATCACCTTGAATTGTAATAATCCCCACGTCAAGGGCAGGGACCATTAGAGATAATTGAATCATGAGGGTGGTTTCTCCATACTGTTCTCGTGATAGTGGGTTCTCACAAGATCTGATGGTTTTAAAAATAGGAATTTCCCTGCACAAGCTGTCTGCTCTTGTCTGCAGCAAGGTGAGATGTGCCTTTCACCTTCTGCCGTGATTGTGAGGCCTCCCCAGCCACGTGAAAATGTAAGTCCAATAAACTTCCTTCTTTTGTAAGTTGCCCAGTCTCAGGTTTGTCTTCATTGGCAGTGTGAAAATGTTCTAATACAGTAAACTGGTACCAGTAGAGTGGGATGCTGCTGAAAACATACTCAAAAATGTGGAAGCAACTTTGGACCTGAGTAACAGGTGGAGGTTGGAACAGTTTGGAGGGCTCAGAAAAGGACAAGAAAATGCAGGAAAGTTTGGAACTCCCTAGAGACTTATTTAATGATTTTGACCAAAATACTGATAATGATATGGACAATGAAATCCAGGCCACATTGATCTCAGATGGAGATGAGGAACTTACTGTGAACTGGAGCAAAGGTGACTCTTGTTATGTTTTAGCAAAGAGACTGGAGGCATATTGCCCCTGTCCTAGAGACTTGTGGAACTTTGAACGTGAGAGAGATGATTTAGGGTATCTGGTGGAAGAAATTTCTAAGCAGCAAAGCATTCAAGAGGTGACTTGAGTACTGTTAAACATATTCAATTTTAAAAGGGAAACAGAGCAAAAAAGTTCAGAAAATATGCAGCCTGACAATGTAATAGAAAAAAAAATCCCATTTTCTAAGGACAAATTTAAGGTGGCTGCAGAAATTTGAATAAGTAATGAGGAACTAAATGTCAAACCCAAGACAATAGAGAAAATGTCTCCAGGGCATGTCAGAGGTCTTTATGGCAGCCCCTCCTATCACAGGCCCAGAGGTCTAGGAGGAAAAGGTGGTTTCGTGGGCCAGTCAAAGGGTCCCTCTTCTGTGTGCAGTCTAGGGAGTTGGTACTCTGTATTCCAGCTGCTCCAGCCATGGCTAAAAGGGGACAAGGTACTGCTTGGGCCATGGCTTCAGAAGGTGCAAGCCCCAAGCCTTGGCAGCTTTCATGTGGTGTTGAGCCTGTGAGTACACAGAAGTTAAGAATTGAGGTTTGAGACCCTCCACCTAGATTTCAGAAGATGTATGGAGATGCCTGGATGCCAAAGCAGATGTTTGCTGCAGGAGTGGGGCACTCATGGAGAACCTCTGCTAGGACAGTGCAGAAGGAAAGTGTGGGAGCAGAGCCCCCACACAGAGTCCTTACTGGGGCACCACCTAGTGGAGCTGTGGGAAGAGGGCCACCATCCTCCAGACCCCAGAATGGTAGATCCAACAACAGCTTGCACCGTTCACCTGGAAAGCTGCAGACAGTCAACACCAGCTCATAAAAGCAGCTGGGAGAGATGGTGTACCCTGAAAAGTCACAGGGGTGGAGCTGCTGAAGACCATGAGAACCCATCTTTTGCATCAGCATGACCTGGATGTGAGACACGGAGTCAAAGGAGATTATTTTTGAGCTTTAAGATTTGACTGCTCTGCTGGATTTTAGACTTGCATGGGACTTGTGGCCCCTTTGTTTTGGCCAATTTCTCTCATTTGAAATGGCTATATTTACCCAATGCCTGCATCCCCATTGTATCTAGGAAGCAACCTACTTGCTTTTGATTTTACAGACTCATAGGCAGAAGGGACTTGCCTTGTCTCAGACGACACTTTGGACTGTGGACTTTTGAGTTAATGCGGAAATTAGTTAACACTCTAGGGGACTTTTACAAAGGCAAGATAGGATTTGAAATGTGAGGACATGAGATTTGGGAGGGGCCAGGGGTGGAATGATATGGTTTGGCTTTGTCTCCACCCAAATCTCATCTAGAACTGTAATAATTCCCATATGTCAAAGATGAGAGCAGGTGGAGAAAATTGAATCATGGGAGTGGTTTCTCCCATACTGTTCTCATGATAGTGAGTTCTCACAAGATGTGATGGTTTTATAAACGGGAACTTCCAAGCACAAGCTTTCTTCTCATTTCTGCTGCCATTTTAGACATGCCTTTCACCTCCCACCATGATTGTGAGGCCTCCCACCCACATGGAACTGTAAATGCAATAGACCTTTCTTTTATAAATTGTCCAGTCTCTGGTATGTTTTCATGAAAACAAACTAATACATGTTTTGAGCAATTTTCTTAGTATTGGTTTCTGTTTTTACTGCACAGTGGTCTAAGAGTGTTTCTGGTATAATTTCTTTCTTTTGTTTTTTGAATTTGCTGAGGGTTGTTTTATGGCCAGTTGTGTGGTTGGTTTTAGAATGTATGCCAAGTTCAGATAAGAAGAATATATCTTCCATTGTTTTTAATTGGAAAGTTATGTAGATGTCCTTTAGGCCCATTTGATCAAGCATTGAATTCAAGTCCTGTGTATCTTTGTCAGTTTTCTGTCTCAGTGATCTGTCCGATACTGTCAGTGAGGTGTTGAAATCTCCCCCTATTATTGTGTGGTTATTTAAGACTCTTTCAGGTCTCTAAGAACTTGCTTTATGAATCTGAGTGCTCCTGTGTTTGATGTATATATATTTAATATAGTTACACCTTCTTGTTGAATTAAATCCTTTACCATCATGCAATGCTAATTGTAACAGTCTGTTTGTGAGAAATCAGACTATCAACCCCTTATTTTTTCTGTTTTCTATTTGCTTAATAGATATTTCTCCATCCCTTTTATTTGAGCCTATGGTGTCATTGCATGTAAAATGGGTCTCTTGTAGACAACATACAGTTGAATCTTGCTTCTTTATCCAACTTGCCACTCAGTGCCTTTTAATTGGGACATTTATCCCATTTATGTTCAAGGATAATACTGATATGTGCATGCTTGATCCTGTCATTGGGTTGTTAGCTGGTCCTTACGAAGACTTGATTTTGTGGCTCCTTTATACTATATTATCAATGGTCTATGTACTTAAATGTGTCTGCAATGGCCAATAGGTCTTTCCTTTCCATATTTAGCACTCCCTTGGGGACCTCTTTTAAGGCAGGTCTATGGTAATGAATTCCCTTTTATTTGCTTGTCAGAAAAGGATCTTATTTCTCCTTTGCTTATGAAGATTAGTTTGGGTGGATATAAAATTTTTGGCTGGAATTTCTTTTCTTTATGAATGCTAAATATAGGCTCAGAATCTCTTCTGGCTTATAGGGTTTCTGCTGAAAGGTCCATTTTCAGTCTGATGGGGTTCTCTTTGTAGGTAACTTTCCCCTTCTCTTCAGCTACCTTTAACATTTCTCCTTTCATTTTGACCTTGGAGAATCTGATGAATATGTTTCTTGGGGATAGTTGTATTGTATACTGTCTTGCAGAAGTTCTCTGCATTTCCTGAATTTGAATGTTGGCCTCTATAGTGAGGTTAGGGAAACTTTTAGGAATAAAATTTTCAAATAAGTTTTCCAAGTTGCTTGCATGCTTTCCCTCTTTTTCAGAGATACCAGTGAGTTGTAGATTTGATCTCTTTGCATACTCCCATATTTCTTGGATGTTTTGTTCATTCTTCTTTATTTTTATTTCTTTATTTTTGTCTGACTGACAAAATATGTTGGAGAACTAGTCTTTGAACTCTGAGATTTCTTCCCCCGCTTGGGCAATTCTGCTGTTACTACATGCAATTTTATTGTAAAATTCTTGAAGTGAGTTTTTCAGCTCTATCAGTTCAGTTTAGAGCTTTCTTGAAATGGCTATGTCATCTTTTTTCTCCCATATGGTTTTATTGTATTATTTAGATTCCTTGGATTGGGTTTCCAGTTTCTCCTTGATGTCAGTGATCTTCATTCATATCCATATTCTGTATTCTGTTTCTGCCATTTGAGCCACTTCAGCCTGGCTAAGAACCATTGCTGGGGAACTAGTGTGGTCATTTCAAGGTTCTGGATTTTTGAGTTGCTAGCATTCCTGCCTTTTTTTTTTTTTTCCCTCATCTGTGTGGATAGATATCCCTACAATGTTTAAAGTTGCTGTCCTTTGAATTTCTTTTTTTGATGCCCCTGGGGATTTTATTGTGGTAAAAGCTGGGTTCAGTAGACTGACTTCAATTCTACTCTCCTCCTGGCTCTTGGAGGAGTGCCCTTCAATTACTGTCTTTATCCCTGCATTTCTTTTGTTGAGTGTGCTTGTCCATGGGGTTCCCTCAGGTAGGACCCCACAGTTTGCATATATGCCATATCTTTGCTGGATCAGCCTAATCTGCTGTCTGAGTGCTTCCTGAGAGAACACTGGGTTGTGCCTGTATGCAGAGTTCAGGCAAAAGAGGGATCACTGGGCTGTAAGTTTCTCCTACAGGAGTTGCCTGCCTGGCTCCCAATAACAGGGGCAGGCAGGGCACCTTCTCTGTCATCTGAGTGTTTCCTGTGACAACAAAAGACTGTGCCTCTGGTTGAGTTTGCATGGAAGTGGTATTGCTGGGGCAGAAGCTCTAGCAGGCATTGGCTGCCCGGCTACCAGTAGTTGGAGAGGATGGGATCTCCTGCCCTGCCCTCTGAGTGTTTCCAGGACAGCAGGAGGCTGTGGCTACACCAAGTTCAGGCAGAAGTGGGACTGCTGGGCTGGAAGCTCTAGCAAGTGTTGCCTACCTGGTTACCAGTAGCAGGAGTGGGTGAGGTCTCCTTCCCTGCTCTCTGGGTGCTAATGGAAAAGCAGGAGACTGTGCCCACTCGCTGAACTCACACAAAAGTGAGACTACTGGGCTAGAAGCTCTTGCAAGTATAGCCTGCCTGGCTACCAGTGGCAGGGGTTGATAAGGTCTTCCATCCTGCTGTTCAAGTGCTTCCTGGGACAGCAGGAGGCTGTGACTACACCAAGTTCAGGCAGAAGTAGAACAGCTGGGCCAGAAGCTCCAACAAGCATTGCCCTCCTGGCTACCAGTGGCAGGGGTGGATCGAATCTCCTGCCCTGCTGTCTGGGTGCTTCCCAGGACAACAGGAGACAATGCTCACTGGCTGAGTTCACAAGGAAGTAGGACTGCTGGGCTGGAAGCTCTAGCAAGCATTGCCCACCTGGCTACCAGTGGTGGGGGTGGGTGGGGCCTATCATTCTGCCATCCAAGTGCTTCCCAGGACAACAGGAGGCTGCAGCTGCCAACCAAGTTTAGGTCAAAGTGAGACCGCTGAGCTGAAAGCTGGTGCAGAGCCCCATCCAGTGAGGTTATGTGAAGCAATCTTATTCCTCTCAGGTCCTGCAACTGCAACCTCTACTGGAGCTATGATGCTGGTACTCCAGGGCATACACTCCAGGGATCCAGGGCATACACTCCACTCGCACACATGTACATAGATCACATTTCACTAATGACAGGGACACATAGAAAATATACAGAAAAAATGTTGTATTATAATCTTACGAGAACACAATCATATATGGTACTTGTCATTAACTGAAAAGTTGTGTGGCATTTGACTGGATGTTACACATTTTTAAATGACAAAGATAAAATATAAAGAAAAATTATAAAACAAATATCTGTGTATTTACCAGTCACTTTTAGAAACAGTTGTACTTTGAACCTGATTTGTCTCTTGTTGATCCCAACAGGTAACAGAACTAACATCAGAATTGTCTGAATTATTGGAATCACCTATTTCAGAAATATCAGATTAGTCACATGAATCTTTGGCTAACTGTTTGAAAATGATGTTAACACCACACTAAGAATGCTACATTTTCCAGGATTTGACATTTTCAGCAATTGAGAATTATTATATATTGTAAGTGGAAATACCACTACTAAAAGCAGAATGGTATAAATAAAATAATGTCTTTTGTTTGCAAACTTGATATATTAGAGTGATGCAAAAATAATAATAAAAGTGAGATATTTTGTGACAGTTATTTTGAGGTAAACACTGTAGTCACAAGGACCGCTGGCCAGTATTTTGGGGGCAGGTGGGAACATATTTATTGTATATGATTAATGTGTACTGTACACAACACAGACGTTGGAGGCATAAGAGCAAAAACTGGTTCTGTGGGCCCAGTCCAGGGACCTCTCCTCTGTGCAGCCTCAGGACATGGTGCCCTGCATCTCAGCTGCTTTACCTCCAGCCATGGCTAAATGGGGCCACAATATATCTCCATGGGTGCAAGTTCTAAGCCTTGGTGACATACACATCATATTGAGCCTGTGGGTGCATAGAAGTCAAGAATTGAGGTTTGGGAACCTCAGCCTAGATTTCAGAGGATGTATGGAAATGCCTGGATGTCCAGGTAGAAGTTTGCTACAGAGGTGGAGCCCACACGAAGAACCTCTGCTAGGGCAGTGTGAAGGGGAAATGCAGGGCTGGAGCCCCGACACGGAATCTCCACTGGGGCACTGCCTAGTGGAGCTGTGAGAAGAGGGCCACCATCCTCCAGGTCCCAGAATGGTAGATCAGCTGACAGCTTGCACTGTGTACCTGGAAAGACTGAAGACACTCAACACCAGCTAGTTAAAGCAGCAAGGAAGGGGGCTGTACCCTGCAAAGTCACAGGGGTAGAGCTGACCAAGGTCATGGGAGCCTGCTTCTTGCATTAGAGTGACCTGGATGTGAGACATGGAGTCAAAGGAGATCGATTTGGAACTTTAAGGTTTGGTAACTGTCCTGTTAGATTTTGGACTTGCATGGGACCTGTAACCTCTTTGTTTTGGCTAATTTCTCCCATTTGAAATGGGTGTATTTACCTAATACCTCTACCCTCATTGTATCTGGGAAGTAACTAACTTGCTTTTGAGTTTGCCGGTTCATTGGTGAAAGAGACTTGCCTTGTCTCAGATGAGACTTTGGACTTGGACTTTTAGGTTAATGCTGGAATGAGTTAAGACTTTTGGGAACTGTTGAAAATGCACAATTGTGTTTTGAAACATGAGGACATGAGATTTGGGAGGGTCCGGGGATGAAAGATATGTTTTGGCTGTGTCCCCACCCACATCTCATCTTGAATTGTAGTCTTCCTAATCCCCAGGTGTCATGGAAGGGACAAGATGCAGATAATTTAATCATTGGGGCAGTTTCCCTGATCCTACTCTCCTGATAGTGAGTGAGTTCTCACAAGATCTGATGGTTTTATAAGAGGCTTTTCCCCATTTACTTTGCACTCATTCTCTTTACTGCCATGATGTGAAGAAGGACATGCTTGCTTCTCCTTCTGCCATGATTTTAAGTTTCCTGAGGCCTGCCCAGCCATGCTAAACTGTGAGTCAATTAAACATCTATCCTTTATAAATTACCCAGTCTTGGGTATGTCTTTATTAGCAGCGTGAGAACAGATGAATAGAGTTATGTAGTTTTTCTTTGCTTTATTTTGGATTAATTCTATTATTTCTTTTTTTCTTACATCACTATTTTTCTTCTGCTAATTTGGACATTATATGTGGTATTTGTATTATTATAAGGGAAAATATTTTATTATGCATAGTAATTTTAACAAAGTGTAAATGGAGTTTAGCTTTTCTATGTAACAATACAACTATGATGACTTTTCTCCCAATGTGCTTATTTGATAATGTATATATTACCAAATATTATATATATACATATATATACTCACACATAATGTGTGTGTATATATATGTGTGTATATACACACACACACACACACATATTACCAGGGCTTTTTTTAGTCATTATTTTTTCTTGTATCTCAGACTTTCCCTCTTGGTCATTTCACTTCTGCCTTAATAACATCCTGTAGAATTTTGCTTAGTGAGGTTTTACTTCTGCTAAATCTCTTATTTGTTGTTTGTCTAAAAATGTGTCTATTTTATTCTTGTTCCTGAAAGGTAGTTGTATTAAAACTATATTCTAGATGCACAACTTTTTTTTTTTTTTTCTCAGCACCCTTAAGATACTGTTTCACCATCTTCTGTTTTTCATGGTTGTTAACAAATCAGTCTTATCATTGCTTCTTTGCAAATAATTTTTTTCTCTCTGGCTACTTTTAGAACATTCCCTTTGTTTTGGTAATAAGCTATTTCAGTCTCAGACATTCAGATGTAGATTTCTTTTTCTTGGCTGTGATTGAGAAACTTTGGGCACTCCGAATCTAAAGACTCATATTTTTAAAATCAGTTCTGAAATTTCCCCAACATTATGTTTTCATCTAACTGTTGCTACCTTATTGATTTATTGTATATAGTATTACAATAAGCCAGAAAGATGAAAAATTTATAAAATTTAGTAGAAGATGCTTTGTGGAATATAAGTTTAGATAAAACATATTAATTTTGAAACAGCTAGAGTTGTATTGATAAAACAGGGAAATGAAATAGAGAGAGTCTATCTCCTGTTTCTATAGACATTCATGCAAGATGTGGTTGTAGATTTTTTGTCTGTACTTGGGCTTCATGGCACTAAATAAATTAATTCTTTGTTTTATGAAATGATGTTTAAGCTTCAACTCCTTCAAAAAGTTGCTTTCTCAGTTTTGTCTTGAACATTTCGTTGCCTACTTCGTAAACTGTAATCAAACTTTTCCAATCTCAAGGAATGGCCATATCTAGGATTCCACAATATTTTTTTCTGATCCAAAATTGGATTTAAAATGATATGCAGAAATCTGGAAAGGAGACTACACTATATTTTTATTTTTTAGGCATCATTATTGCATGACACATCCACCCACACAGACCCATTTTTTCTTGTGTGGATCTTTACTCCATTATTTTTTTACATTTGCAAAATATGTTAATATACATGTATTTAGCTATACTATTTGAGGATTCTCTCTCTCTCTCTTTCTGTGTATAAACTTAAAAATACAGGTCCTATATGATAAGCATTACAATTGGTGGCTTAGTAGTAATAAAATAACATTTAAAATGCATGTACCAAAATGTAGTGTCCAGGGTATTGCTCCTCTCATATCTCAGTCTGGATTAGAAGACAATAGTATTCACATATATACACAACATTGCTTTTTATACATGAATTTTAAAAGTTTTGTTGTCTTTTTACATTAGTAGCTGTATTAATTTAAAGACTGAATATTTGTTTTGATAGATAACAAATGTGAATTATTCTTAATATGGGAAATATGCAGCTACATTACAAATCTTTGGAAGTGCTTACAGAAAATCTTCATCCTTACATGCCATTCTGTACAAACATAATTACTGGCATTACATATGAATTAGTTCAGTACACACAGAGCTAATTATAGAACTAAATACAGAATTACATTTGTAATTCAAACAAATTAAAACATTCAAACAGAATTGTAAATTTGTCAATTCCATTGTAAAGAAAATAATATTTGAATTCTTCCTTTGAATTTATGTGCCTTTTCATAGAGGTATAGATTTGTGTTCTGGTTTGGTTTTTGGGAGACAGATTATTTCATCATCTTATTACATGATAAATTTCCACTCATAAGAATCTGGTGAGCTTAATAACTATTTAAAAGAAATCTTGCTTAAGAATATACTGGAAAATAAGGGATGAATTTTGTATAGAAACAGTTGTTAGAAATTTTTGTAGAAGAATATGAATACAACAACTTGCCTTTCAAACTTGTCATTGCTACTGGCTTCAGTTCTTCTCATTCTTCAATTATTTGTGGAAATAAAAGTTCAAGAGAATCAACTTAGTTTGTGAAAAGAAAACAGGCAGAGCAGAGTACAGAGAAAAACAAGGAGATGCTAGAAAAATGTTTCCCACATGATTTTTTTTTGGGAGGGAAAGTGAGCTTTATATATTTTGCCCTCTTGATTTCTTTATTTGCACATTCTGCAATTCAGAAATATTTGTTATCACCTTATATATGCCATACCCTATTCAAAGTATTGGTAGATATTGGTTCTTACCCTAGGAAAGAATTGTGGAAAATCAGATGCTACTGCTGATGTTTTACATTTAATGACTGCCCATTT
This sequence comes from Theropithecus gelada, assembly GCF_003255815.1. Taxonomy (NCBI): domain Eukaryota; kingdom Metazoa; phylum Chordata; class Mammalia; order Primates; family Cercopithecidae; genus Theropithecus; species Theropithecus gelada. The sequence continues at coordinate 13,851,811 of NC_037669.1, read as the reverse complement.
TCTTTCTGTGTCATTTGACATCCAGACGAAATCATTCTTATTTACAATTAAGAAAAACTACAATCACCTGTTTTTGTCCCTTTATAGTCCAAGTAGTTTCTCTCATTTGTTCAGCAGATTTTATGTGTCAAAGAAAAATTGCATCAGATGGATTTAAACAGGCAGAGAAGAATTTAAGACTATTGTAATAGAGGACAGAGACTTAATTCAACTCTCTCAAAAGAAAAGGTGGGAGAGTTTGAAGCACTGGAGAGTCTTAAGCACTAAGAAGAGCTAATGAAAAAGTGCTGGAGGACTTTAAGATGAGGTTGATCGATGTGATCATGCCGTCAGTGTTTGCTAATTGGCACTTGAAGAAGTTAGGCTTCTACCTTCCCACAGAAACTGGGAGATAGGGACCCTCTCTTTCTTGATGATTATATTTCAAACGGATGGCTCCCAGATCCTTTAAAAAGACATTCCTGGGCTGTAAAACTGGCAAGAGGATGGGAGATTAATATCTCAAAGGAGCAAAGAAAGAATTTACAATTGGCAAGCTTTTTTGTTTTTGTTTTTGTGTGTTTTTTTTGTTTGTTTGTTTTTTTGTTTTTTGTTTTGGAAATGCTCTAACAAGAGGGAGGTGGGGTAGGGGGGAGGGCTACAGTCAGAAAGAAATCTGTCTAAAGTTCAGTCAAACAGAGCAGAATGTTAAGGCGGTATTGATCATTTGTACTGAATTAAAGCAGTTGATAGTGTTTATGATACAGATAAAAATGAAGATCTGAATTTGAGTTGGCCTAGGAAGACTGAGTTCAAAAATAAATTAATGAACTTTAATAAGTTGCCCCAAAAATAAGACACTTGTTCACTTAGTGTATACTAATTGGGAAATAAAGCAAAAAGGCAGTTTTGGAGAATCTTTCAGAGGCTTGCATTTCTTTAGGAAAGCTTAAACTAACCCACATGTCTCACCAAAACTATTCATTTCTGTCTCTGATATGCACCCTGTAAAACACGGATTTCTAGTGTTTTAGTTTCTCTGCACATAATAAAGAGAATTTCCCGTTGCCTTCTATTCAGCAACTTTATTTCCTATAATCCAGTCTTTATGTGGAGGCAGTGAATTTTAATTAATCCCTAGAGGAACTCTGTGTTTTATTGTGCATCTTCTACCATGTAGATCCACACGCTTTGGTTACAGTAACATTGAGATATGTGAGTTAATGTTAATATGATTGGTGAATTGTTGCATATTTTTGTTTTGGGATTGTCAACCCTGTTCCTAGGGTATATTTTGTTGTAGAATTTACTTGAAATGCTAACTTCAATCACTAGAGGTAAATACTCTTTTTTTCCTTTGTTGGAATAAAACGAAGTATTTATTTTTTATTTTTATTATGCTAGGAAAAAAAGAGACTCTACAAGTGGCTTCAGATTTACTGCCTTTGGTAAAAATGGATGGGGTTGATGTGCTATGTTTTGTTTCAATGTTAAAAATTCTTGATATATATTATTGCTGTAGGCAAAGATATATGAAACATCAAATGGCTAAAGAAGCTGATGAAGCAATTATTTTTATTGGTAAAGCAATGATTTTTATTTTCTTGGAAGTGATATTTCTTCCCAACAAATAGCATGCTTTTTTTTTCCTCTGGTGGCATCATTGGAATGAAAGATTCTTAATAGACGTGGCCTCCCTTGCCATGACTGAAATGGTCTCCCAAGGAAATATATTTTATGATTTTAGTCTCATATTAAATATTTAAGGGTATTTTAAATAACCTCACTAAACTCTCAAGGAAATTGACATAAATGTAGAGCTAATGTTTTAAAAAGGACAAAATGTGAAAAGACTACAAGGACTTGGTGTTCTCTTGGAGTCTCAGAAATTCATCACTGCTTGCGTGTCATGCATTTTATTGCCTCCAGGAAAGCAGGGACCTTTATCTGAAGGACATTCTTTGGTTCTTTAATAGATGTTGACCATTCAGAGCACGGGAGACACTGAACACATTTTCTAATACTATTTTTTCCTTTAAGTTGCCTTAATTATATTGTAACACTTCCTATGCCTAGTGAGTCAAATTTCTTCAATGACTTATTTCAAAGGTTTTTCTGGATTATTATAATTTTATTTTGTTCCCTCTTTAATACTTGTAGTATGGGTGCTTCAAGTTCCTGATACTAGAAATAAAATTGTAGTAAAGGTGCTCAAGGAGTAACATATCCTAGTTGGTGTTCTGAAAGCTCATCTACATAGTGTAATGATGTAAATGATACAGAGTAACATCGTAATTGCAGGTGTTACTCTGAGGTTGAAAAGTAGGTTCCTGTCATGTACCTTAAGATCTTGGAGAAGTGAAGGGCCTTTGCTGAAATTAAGAAATAACTTTGTTGAGTGATTAAACATAAACAAAATCAGAGTTTATAATATCTTCTTCTATCCAAATGAAATTTACCATTATACTAATGTTTAATTACCGTGAAGTATCCCTTGTTGATGTCGTGAAGTATACCGTGTTGATGTCGCTTGTTGAATCTTCAGCCACATGCAGAATCTGCACTTCCTATCAAATGGTAATTTCATATTTTATCCCAACCTTTTCTTGTAGGCTAAGATTCAGACTAGTTTTATGAACAAATGTGTAATTAATAAAATTGGTATAACAAATGGAACTATATTGGCATTTCTTGTAGCTATGAAATTATTAGTTTTGATTATCATTATTAAATAGACTTCAAATAGCTAAAAATTAAAACTGTCTACACTTCAACTTATGTTACTTTTGATCCATTTTTGATCATGTTATATTTTATAGCAATTCTTTAAAACATCTTAGTTTTATTATTTTCTCATATAAAGAAAAGAATAAAATCCATGGCATATAATGCATCTTATGCTTCATTTGAATACCACATCTTCACATTATCAAATATATTTGAATTTGCAGGCTTCAAAATTAGCATCTGTTTCTCATTAATCAACTTTAATTTCCTCAGGTGTTAGTGATGTAATTACAGTCAGGTGTACACGCCTGGCTTCACGTATTCTTATTAGTGAGACATCGTTATTATCAATTTTACTATTTGGATTTAACTGCATTTTCTCTGATATGTGGAATTTCTATAAGACTTGTTATTGCATCAGCATTATTATATACACTGCAATTTGCAAAATATGTAGGTATTTTTAAAAATGTTATTTTAATACATCTTCTGAAGGAAAAAAATATTTTCTATTTCTCACTCTGTAACCCTCATTCTCACTATATTTTACTTGAAGAATAGAATGTTATATATTTATAATTGTTTACACAATTTAATGAAGATATTCTTGTAGTTCTTAGGATGATTTTTATCAATTGTTTTCTCAAAAGAAACTCTTTCTGGGTTCCATGTCAATGGATATGTTATCCTTTGATTCCGGTTAACTGTACCTCCAAACAACTCCAATTGTCTATGAATCTCTCTCTCTTTTTCTCTGCCCCCACCCCTCCTTTCCATCTCTGTATCTATATGTCCTTTTAGAAGTAAAGGCAGCTTGCTCATACTGTGTCATTTGTATACATACCAATTCCTCTGCTTGAATATTTGAAAGGTCATAAATGATTCTTAGAAAAGACATTTCCTTATTAGTTGATTCCCACTACACGTTTGTCCTGAAAAACTACTTTCAGGTGCACCCTTACTGAATACAGTAATCTCTTATGAGTCTTATTTTCAATTAGGTTATTGGAATAATGCCAATTAGATTATTTATTTTTCAACCATCAGTATCTACTTCATTATTCTTTTCCTTCCTTTGGAGCATTACTTGGGAAATGGAAATGAACTCACTATTTGTGTAATGTTCTGAAATCTTTGTATTTATCCAGAAACCGACATTAAATTTTTGTTTTATGTGAGTAAAAAAGTGCTAAAGGAAGTTTCCTAATCAGAAGAATATCTATTTTCTTTGATTTGCTCAATTTTTTCATTTCTTTAATTTTACTTTTAACTTTTAAGGCAAAACACTTAATATCCACACCATTATATGCTATATTTATAAATGTATTTCATCATATTATATGAATAATTTTAAATATTAGTTATGTTATTATAAACATAACAATTACTCAGTTAAAAACTTGAGTCCTCAGAAAAGCAGGAAGATTTTTAAAAATCTTCAGTAGCTAATTCCAGCAGAAAATAATTATTAAATATTTGGTATTGCCTTTCATTTTTAAATGAATAGAGTTTATTGACTCCTATAACCATCCTGCAAGTACAATTTCCAATGTTGCTATCTTTTTTGATACAATGACAATTATTTTCTCATTATCTATATTTATTTGAAATGCTTACATTATTACGTATTATAGTGGTAGTATTTCATTTAGAGGACATACCAAGAAGCTTCTTCCCCCTTTTCTAAAGATACATTTCTAAAGGCAAAATACCAGTATTTTAAAATTAACTTGGCCGAGTGCAGTTCCTTATATCTGTAATTCCAGCACATTTGGAGGCCCAGCCAAGAGGACCGCTTGAGCACAGGAGTCTGAGACCAGCCTGGGCAACATAGGGGGACCTCCCTCTCTACAAAAAAGTAAATAAAATTAGCCGGTCATGGTGGTGCTTGCCTGTAATCCTAGCTACTTGGGAGGCTGAGGTAGGAGGATCATTTGAGCTCAGGAAGTTGAGGCTGAAGTGATCCATGATCATGCCACAGAACTCCAGGCTGGCTGACAGGGCAAGACTCTGTCTCAAAATAAATAAATTCATAAAATTAACTCACTGAGTCAGAAGTCATAAAAAGTTGACATCTCTAGTTCAAGTGTTCGGGTCAATTTATTTTGCTACTTGCAATCATTGAGTATGATTTTTCTTAAGTCTTTAGTCAACTGATATAAGGCAAGTACTTCTTCTTATTATTTTTCTTGGCATTTTTGTGCTCTTCTTAGGTGTCTCTGTATACCGTTAGCCACCAATGGTAGTCTTAAGGAGTACTATTGCAGAACGTCCCTCTGTTGAGATTTGTCTAATGTTTATTTCATGTTTAGATTAAAATTACGGATTTTGGGAAAGAAGACCATAAGGGCAAAATGCTATTTTATAACATTAATCAAGGGTTCATACTATCAGCATGACTTCTCTGTTGATGTTGACCTTGATCACTGAGATAAAATAGTGTTTGTCAGGTTTGTTCCTTGTGAAATTACTCATTTTGCTACTGTTTCTACACTGTACTATTTGGAAAGATGTCACAATGCACAGCTCACACTTAAGGAGTTGGCTGTTCTACTCAACCTTTTGGAGGATGGAGTATCTATATGAATTAGTGGGAATTCTTCTGCATAGGAAATTTGTCCTTTCTTCTGCTTTATATGTTTATTTATTATTAATTTATGTACTATTAACTCAGAACTATTTATGTTATCTAATTTTTTGCTCACATTTTTCTAGCTTTGGCCATTCGGGGCACTTTTAGTTAGTGTCTGCATCCCTTTGACACCTTTATCAGTGTGTGTGTGTGTGTGTGTGTGTGACAGTATTTTCGAGAACTTCTTGATTTTACGGCACTATAAAACGCTCCAGGTTCATCTTTAATCTGTCCTAGTCCCACGCCTAGAATTAACTCTTTCTCCAAGGAGTCCCAGTTCCTCTTATTTGCCTAGGCTTATTGTTCACGAGACAATGAATATCATTAGTTTTATGCATATTCCGTGTAATGCTTGCTATGCGTGACCAGAACTGCTTTTCCCAAAATTCTTTTGATTGGGAATGTTGTCGTCAATTTCAGGATACACAAATGTCTCCCAGAAGTACAGAAAGAATCCACACAGCCATAAGTGTTTCTTCTCTTGAAAAAAACCACTTGAAAATTCAAGGGAGACAAATATTTTTAGCCCAGGTGAAATGTTTTCCAAAAATTTAGTATAAAATATTTTGAGAAATTGAATAATAAAAAACAGGCCTTTTAAGGTAAGGATAAAGAAAATAAGGTTTCAGTTTAAGGATACTGTAAAGGAAAGAGAGCCCGTAGACAAAGAAAGGACGGTTACTAAGGGAGTTTTATTATTTTTTTCCTCCTTTCTTTTTATTGAGACGGAGTTGCGCTCTGTCCCCTAGGCTAAAGTGCAGTGGCGCGATCTTGGCTCACTGCAAGCTCCGCCTCCCGGGGTCACTCCATTCTCCTTCCTCAGCCTCCAGAGTAGCTGAGATTACAGGCGCCCGCCAGCAAGCCCGGCTAATTTTTTTAATTTATTTTTATTTTATTTATTTTATTTTTTTATTTTTAGTGGAGACGGGGTTTCACCATGTTGGCCAGGCGGGTCTCGAATTCCTGACCTCAGATGATCCACCCACTTCGGCCTCCCAAAGTGCTGGGATTCCAGGCGTGAACCACCGCGCCCTAAATGAGTTCTGTTTTCTAGAGGTGGAGGCCCTTCCTTCTGTTTGTAAAATCAGGGCTCTAAATCACATGATAGCTTGAGTTTATTTAAATATAAATCACAGATGTAGACAAAAATTACTCAAATAAAGTATACCTCAGAAAAACGAAACTTTGGTTTGCATATTCTAAGGGAAGAATTTGTTCTTTTCAAGCTAAAAGAAAAAATGCTGCAGAAATATCCCATGGCAACATCATTTAGTAAAGAAAAATTTACAAAGTCTGTCAGTCTGATAAATACAAATGCATCAAAATGAGATTGTGGAGAGGCAGTTAGATTTAGCATATGGAGATACATAGCAAAGTGTATTGATATTGGAATATTGATGTGTTTGGAGAATTTATATATAATATTCAGAATTTTATAAATAATAGTATTGCTTGTCTTGTATGATTTTTGTGACAACTAAAGGAAATACTGGATATACATGTTGGGTCCATACTAAACACTCAATAATTCTTAGCCATTATAATTATTAGTAGTACCATTAGCAGTAAATTAGCATTCATAAGAAAAGAAAGGTACTTACAACCCTCTCCATCTAATAGAAAATGAAAAGTTTAGGTTTAAACCAAAAATTTGTTGTTAGATATTTTTTATTATTATTATACTTTATGTTCCAGGGTACATGTGCACAATGTGCAGGTTTGTTACATATGTATACATGTGCCATGTTGGTGTGCTGCACCCATTAACTTGTCATTTACAATAGGTATATCTCCTAATGCTCTCCCTCCCACCCCGGCCCCACAACAGGCCCCGGTGTGTGAAGTTCCCCTTCCTGTGTCCAAGTGTTCTCATTGTTGTTGTTAGATTTTAAGTGATCTACTAAGAGCTACCATTTTGTGTGAGTTTTATAAATGAATGGATATATCATTTCATTTTAAAAAAATAGTGAGTTGTAGTAGACTATCTAAAATGAGAGCAGCATCAATTACATAGGGTTAGATAAGTGAATGAGTTCACAAGTTTCCTCTGGGTATATTAGTGTAAGACTTTAACAAAAATAATATGGTGAGGAAGGAGAAAGAAAGCAAAAGCAAGCATGCATCAGGGCATCTAGAGATTTCCAGGTGCAGCTCTCTAGGTTTCTTTTTAGGAACTGTTTAAATATAAAATCAAGAGCATTATGGAGTTTAAAATAACATTAATTTAAAATCATAATTTAATTATTGGTTTTTCTGTTTTATTTTAAATCTACTATTTCTCACATTTATTTTCACTGATTTATATAATATTTACAAACTTTTCTGTTCTTCTCACAAGTTTCTAGGGCAGCTTTCTCTGTCTTTCACATACTTTGTTTCTGTACAGTAGACTTATGTCAACATTGTATTTTTGGCACATTTTCTATAGATAATTATTTTACATTATTCTATAGATAATTATTTACATTATTGGAAATTCTCAGCCTCCATGATTGTGTGAACCAATTACTTACAATAAATCATATTTTTGGGGTCTGTTTTTCTGGGGAACCCTACTAGAATTATTTTCTGTTCTCAACCTTTGGTAAGATATGTGAATATGTATCAAGTATTGCTATCACACACTCAATTTAAACTAGGTAGGTTTTTTTTTTCATATGTGAAGTTTATCATATTTATATTTGGTTTTCTGACATGAAACTACTGAAGCTTATATTGAAGTCTGTGAATACCAAGTTATGAAGAATTTGTCACTTTTGTGATTTTGCAATTAAAAGAGAGTTGACCAGATAAATAATTATAAAGAGGAGTAAGGAATAATTTAATTTTCTTGTGGAAAAAGTAAAACAGTTATAGAAGAAAAAAATATATGGGAGTATCAAAAGTTTCTGGCCGGGTGCAATGGCTCATGCCTGTAATCCCAACACTTTGGGAGGCTGAGGCGGGCAGATCACCTGAGGTCGGGAGTTCAAGACCAGCCTGACCAACATGGAGAAATTCCACCTCTATTAAAAATACAAAATTAGCTGGGCGTGGTGGTGCATGCCTGAAATCCCAGCTTCTTGAGAGGCTGAGGCAGGAGAATCACTTGAACCCGTGAAGCAGAGGTTGCAGTGAGCCAAGATCGTGCCATTGCACTCCAGCCTGGGCAACAAGAGCAAAACTTCGTCTCAACAACAACAACAACAACAACAACAAACCAAAAAACTTTCTAAGTGATACTAACAGCGATTCTAGATGTAATGCCTTTCAAAGTAAAAAAAACAGACAACAACAACAACAAAAAGACCAAAAACCTGCAAAACCTCTACTCATGATATTGGAATTTTAACTATAATGAGAAGAGTACTGTCTAGGAATGGAAACAGATTTCACAATAAAAGAATTTGATGATACGTTATCTTAGATCCTTTTCAAATACACATCACTTCATGTATATCCATTTGGTTTGCCACAGAAATACTCACTGAGTATATGTTAAATTTCCACAAAATAGTAACAGGCACACTGGACTTTGAAATCTGGTTTTGGTTTGAAATAATTTATTTTTCTGCTGCTCCTGGTGTTTCATTGTGCATTGTTTCTGAGTTCTTACATGAATTCAATGCTAACAGAATATTAAACATATAACCATAGAAATGTCTGGGCTTCTGTAGTACTATTTTATGGTGATGGCATTTTAATACCAACAATGACTGATTATAGTTCAATAAGTGAAACTAACAAGTAAGTGCAAAGCCTCCATGACAATTGAAATTTCAGTCCTGGAATTATTTTCCCCACATTGTTCAATATAGACACAACCTAATAGCTTCTCTCCTGTACCTACATAAGTACTTACATGGTTGTTCCCATGTTTTTAAAAAATCTCCAAAGGCTCCATCTTTACGTGAAGTTTACATAGTGTGTACAAAAGAGTAAAGGAAGATATATAGTGTGTTTTACTCTCCTAAGGCATAAACTGAGCAAACACACACGGTGCAAGAATAATTCATTCTTACATCTCTTTCAAAATCTATACAATAACCCATAAACCCAGAGTATTTAGATAGAAAGTGGTGTCTGCCCACCAGGATCCTTCATTTGCATATCACCAACTAAGTCCTGTGTGAATGAGGGCAGTGTAAATGCTGAGGGTGATTTCTGGATAAAGGTATCACCTGTGAAATGACAAAAATTGACCCTTTGTGTGTCTACCTCCCTGCTGTGAGTAACTAAGAAATACTGTTACTTGGCTGATTTCCTAATAAACTACAGGTGGGAGGGTGTTGAGGTTGTGCCATTACAAATCATCATCTGTTAGATCAAAGTGCAGAGGAAAAAACGGAAGCTGTGCAGTATTAATAGCTACGTTTATCTCTCCAGTCACTTAGTAATTGGTGACTGGAGAATATTGGAATAATTATCATGCATTTTGCTGTTCTGAGAACATATATTAAAATCTGCCTTTGTATTTTTAACATTTGGAAAATAAAAGCTAGCATATTACTTCCATTTTTATAAATATTTTATCATATTCCACAGTTGCTGACATTTATCAGGTGCTTTCTGGTTGCCAACCAAGGGACACTGATCTAGACTTCTGTATCCTTAGAGTTCTCACAGGAATCCTTTTGCGTAGATTACTTTATAACTATAATCAATACTATCATTGGTTATAGTTGTAATCAAATATTGAAGACTTACAGGTTAAAAATGTTTACTGTTTTCTTCCTGAGAGTCTTACATGGTTAGATTGTTCTACTGGATGAAGAAATGTTTTAATGGTAATAGGCAAACAGAAGATTGAGGACAGGGCTCAGTTTTGGAGTGTTCTGGTGGTTTTAGAGTCTTACGTGCAACAATACATTAATAGTTGAATTTTCCAGTGTATATTTTGATTCTGCTATAAAACTTGGACTGCATTTGACTGTGTGTGTTTGTTTGTATTTTATAAAACTGATAGAAGGCCTGAGAGAAAAAAAAAATGGGACAAGGAAACGTTGTGAGATGTTATTTGTATTGTGTATAATGCTATGCACAGACTTGTAACCCAGCACTGTGGAGATCTCGATGAACTCGAATGAATGATAAGCTGCTTTTATATTGCTTTGCAGCCCTTCTTTGCCCAGACAAGCTAGATGACAGGTATATTTATAGTTATTTTTGGACTTGCATTTTGTTGTTTTGAAGATAATGACTTTCCTGGCTTTGAAAATGTGACTACATCTGTCTCTCTCAGATCCTGAAATGTAAATATTGAAACATATGGAGTCAAAAATGGAAAATAAGAGACATTCTATGGTTTGGCATTTCTCACACGTATTAAGGTAAATAAAGTAGTTTCCCCTTGATGTTCCACAACTCCCAGTGGATGCCTGAAGCTGCCAAATGCTGTATATGAGGTTTCTTCTTATCTGATAACTAAGACAGCTGCTAAGTGACAAAGGGATGGGTAGCATATATGGCATGGACAGCGGGATGGTCTCCATCCCTGCTGAGATGGAGTGGGATAGTGTGAGATTTCATCACACTACTCAGAATGATATGAAATGTAAAACTCACAAATTATTTATTTCTGGAATTATTTTCATTTAATATTTTTGGAATGCAGTTAACTGTGGGCAACTGAAACTGCAGAAAGTGAAACCTTCTATAAAGGATGGGGACTACTGTGTAAAGTATTTTTCTTTCCTTCAGATTTATTCCCATTGCAAGCAGTGATGGAATGTCACTTAACAATTTGTAAGTATGTAAAAAATGCAAAATCTATTGTAAGTTATGGAAATAATAAACTTCCTTGTTTTTATAAATGTTTAAATATTTTAGTGCAAATTTGGCAGTTTAATTTTCATATAATTTTTAGAAAATAATTGTTCCTCCCATCTATTCAAGTGAGAGATTTTGACCATGTGGCACAGTGAATATCAATACATTTCCTGAAATAAAAAGGTTCATTTTTATCCTTTTTTGTGTGTGTATCTTGAAATATGTCCCTGTGCTTGCTTCTCAGTCATTCAAATCCTAAAACTACAACCACACTTCAGTAAGATGGAGATGCAATACTGTCTTCTGAAATTAGTGCTTGCAATTCCAGCAACTGCCATCAGAGGACAGTGGTGCCTTTCACGGAGATTATTAACCACCAACCCAAGTTATAGCTCTCCTTCTATGGATACAATCTCTCAGGATTGCATTGGAGATCAAGGCTAAAATACATTTTCCAGACTTTCTTAAAATTGAGTCCTCCTGACTAGACCTTATCAAAAGAATGTGATAGGAAGGCGTGTGAATCATTTCTGGGACAAAGTCTTTTGAGATGGATATTTCTTTCCTTTATGTTCTCTCTTCATTTTTGCTGTCTGGATAAAGATGACAATGATGGAATAGCAATTGAGGGGGAGCCACAAAATGTAAGGTGTTTAGATCATTGAATGTGGATGAATACCTTCTGCCAACCAAAAATAAACACCTTAGACAGTTGCATAAAGGGAAAGAAATGTCTATTGCATTCCAGCAACATACATTTCTGAGTTTACTTATTATAGCAGTGTAATCTACCCTAAATAACACTGTGTCGATATATGAAACATAGACTAAAGTGATGAAGCCTTCTTCAAGGCAAACAGAGAGTTCCAGGGGGGCAGTTATTGACTCCAGTCCATAAATGGTAGGTGTTTGAACCTATTCAATTATGTTGAATAGATTTTGAGAGTTCCCTAGGATTCAGCACTGCAGACTGCTGTGATCAATGGGTATGGTTACTATGGCAAGTGTGTATAGTGTTGCGACAAGTATTTCACATACTTGCCTAACCTGATGTAGAGAAATCAGTGACTGCCTTATCTATAAAGTTAAAACATTGTTAAATATTAACACATAACATCATGCAATATGGGACAGCTTTAGCAGTTTGGAGGCATCAGCTTTTTTGTTTCAAATATACTTAATGATCTTTGCACTAATAATATGTCTATTAACATCTCCTCCCTCTACTATCAGGCTTTCTTTGTTCTCTTCTTGCTTTTCTCCAATCTGAGAGTTTGATAATTCAACATATAAAACTTTTCCTTCTGTATAGATTTAGTAGTTTCAAACTTACATTTTTTTTAAGGTTTTTGCCTATAGAATCTATCAACACTCATATAATTTAACATTATAATGTAATGTAAGCTTTGAAGACACATTTATTACATCACATGTTATAAGAGAAAAAACGAGTTGAGTTTAATACATCATTCCCCAATCACATTCTGGAAGTAAGAGAAGAGCTTCAAGTTTGGTTAGTGAGGGGACAGTTCTCAGTGGATGTTTAAGATGTGAGATATTTTCACTAAATAACATATAATGTACATTTTTACTTCATTTCATATTTTTCTATAACATTTTTTAACTCCGTAACATGTCTTGACTTGATCTACTCAGACACTGCCTTGTTGTTTAACGTTTTCCATTTTCTGAGATAGCAAACAATGTTGCTAGGATATTCACAACACTTCTATAGCATCATAATAAAAGAGCAAATGCGCTTTTTAAGAAAGAAGGGAAAAGTTATGTGGGATATTAGTGAAGAGGAGAGAATGCAAGGGGATAACTGGAGAAGTAGAGGTGACAGGAGCTGGCCATGAGGGAGACAAAGATCCCTCCCTTTGGTAAAAAGCCCAGGAGTTTAGGGAGCCCACATCAGGAATAGCTGCATCACCTCATGACACCCGGGTAGGAGGTCACAGGACTTTGAAGAACAATGGCTCCACAATGTATCTAGGGACTTTGCACATAGGTGATGATGTTCCCAATATTGGCCCTTACAGAGTTGAGCTGACCGTCTTCAATGAGCCCCTCAGGCATGGCCAATGGGCGTCATAGACACTCTTCATGCTGTGCTGAATGATGAAGGTCCTGCCTTTATTTCTTTTAATACTACAAATTTGTATTTAGATTTCTAGACAACTCTAATAGCAAGGAAGGGGAGAGTAGGCTTAAAACATGCCTGAGATAACAATTTTATACCTTGAAGAGTGGGAGTTCAGAGTTACTTGATTTTTCTGACAAATTCAGAGTGTGTTGTGAAATTTACTCTTGGCCCAAGTTAAAAATGTACAATCTCTGAACTGATCATGCAGTTTCATCCAAAATCACTTCTATAGTATCAGAAGAGATAACTGTACAGCATAAAAGTTCTATATTAATCTTCTTTCTTTTCACATTGTATATAATCATTATATTTAGTGATTTGTTTTATTTTTACAGAGAAACATATTTTTGGAACCAAATGGGGTTACAAATTATCTATAATAGGGAACACCCTCCATGTTACACCAAATTATCCCAATACTTAATACCAGAAATATGCCCTTTTAATGTCGGCATTCTGATGAAACATTTTAGTATGAATTTTGCTGCTGGATCATAAATGTAAAAGTTCTTGAATTTAAAAATTATAAAATGTTCATTCCAAGGCTTTATAGTAAAATAAAGCAACAACCACTTAACTTATGTATCTTTTTAATTTTTACTACATATTTATTGCTATTTTTGTTTGGATTAACTACAGCAGAAATATGAACCAAGGGATGGATGATAGAAGTGACAAAAGTTGTTTCTATTTTACTTTTTTTTTTTTTTTTTGAGACAGAGTCTCATTCTGTTGCCCAGGCTGGAGTGCAGTGGCATGATCTCAGCTCACTGCAATCTCTACCTCCTGGGTTCAATTGATTCTCCTGCCTTAGCCTTCCTGGAGTAGCTGGGACTAGAGGTGCACACCACCACACCCAGTTAATTTTTGTATTTTTAGTAGAGATGAGGTTTTACTGTGTTAGCCAGGCTGATTTTGAACTCCTGACCTTGGGCAATCTGCTTGCCTTGCCCTTCCAAAGTGCTGGGATTACAGGAATGAGCCACCGCACCCGGCCACAAAAGTTTTTTCTGATGTCAGCTATGGTGAGATCTATACTGGGCTCATTGTTTCTAGGTATTTCACCAAGCATACCATAGGTTTACCTAAAAAATAACTAGATTAGATTTTATTCTCTTTTTTTTTTTTTTTGGAGATGGAATCTCACTTTATTTCCCAGGCTGGAGTGCAGTGGCACAATTGCAGCTCACTGCCACCACTGCCTCCTGGGTTCCAGTGATTCTCCTGCTTTAGCCTCCCAAGTAACTGGGATTACAGGCATGCACCACCATACCCAGCTAATATATAGATATATGTATCTGTATTTTTAGTAGAGACAGGGTTTTGCCATCAAATTGGTCTCAAACTACTGATCTCAGGTGATCTGCCCACCTCGGCCTCCCAGAGGGCTGGGATTACAGACATGAGTCACTGCGCCTGGCCATAACCTTCTTTCTGAGTCAGTTTGTCAACAGAACTCAGGTTAGTTTGTTAGTATTTGCACATGGGTTTTCCTCACACCCACACTTGGCATTCAGAAAGTGTCAAGGTTGTGAAAAACAAGAAAAGTCTGAGGAGCTGTTAGAGATGGGGCAGATACTAGAAAGCATCTATAAATGAAAGCGTTGTTAATTAAATGCAATGTGGGATCCTAGGTAGAGTGCTGGAAAAGATAAAGGACATTAGTGTAAAATTAATGAAATACAAATAAGAGATGAAATTCAGTTAACACTATGATACCAATGTTAATTTCCTGTTCTTCATAATTATACCATGATTATGTCAGGTATTACCATTAGGATAAGCAGGGTGAGAGACAGAAGAAGATTTTCTACTATCTTGCAACTTTCTTAAAGGTCTAAAAGTAGTTCCAAATAAAATATTAAAAATTAAATGATCCACGTGGCCTAGAGCCATTTAGTTTATTACAGTAAAATTCTCAATAGTCTCTACGGTCCATATCATAAACCACAGAAATATAACACATCACTAAAATACAGGTGTATTAGGATGAGACTGAGTTATCAAGAAATGCTTTCAATCAAACTTCCACATTAGTACAAAAGTTAGCA
The DNA here is from genome assembly GCF_003255815.1 of Theropithecus gelada. Taxonomy (NCBI): domain Eukaryota; kingdom Metazoa; phylum Chordata; class Mammalia; order Primates; family Cercopithecidae; genus Theropithecus; species Theropithecus gelada. Next base: position 13,836,528 of record NC_037669.1, on the reverse strand, counting down.
TTAAAAACATTTTTAGGTTGGGCACAGTGGCTCATGACTGTAATCCCAGCACTTTGGGAGGCCGAGGCAGGCGGATCACCTGAGGTCAGGAGTTCAAGACCAGCCTCGCCAACGTGGCGAAACCCCGTCTCTATTGAAAATATAAAAATTAGTTGAGCGAAGTGGCGGGTGCCCGTAATCCGAGCTGCTCAGGAGGCTGAGGCAGGAGAATCTCTTGAACCCGAGAGGTGGAGGTTGCAGTGAGCCAAGATTGCGCCATTGTACTCCAGCCTGGGGAATAAGCATGAAACTCTGTCTCAAAACAAAACAAAAGAAAACAAACAAACAAACAACACATTTTTTAAAGGAACCTTCAAACGACCAAGGAATTCATGAAGGCATCATCCTCAAAGACTCCAGGCAAATGAGGTGTTTGTGTATGCATATATTGATAAAAGTTGGTGGTGGATTATTGAAGAAGTAGAAACACGGGAAGTTAAAAGGAAAACATATCAGAGGTAGGTGCGTGTTGCCTGAGACCAGAGCAGAGGACACTCCTCTAGGGTGTAAATCTCACCTGAAAGATGTGAGTGAGGCTGAGAATTTACTCGGGAGAGTATACAAGTGAGAAGTTAATATTGGTTTATAATAGAAAATCAGACGAATTTGTCAGAAGAGACTTGCCTCTGATGTTGATGTTTCAAGCGTTTATGGGGTGCTACTGGAGTAGAATTGACTTTAATGTGAAATCATTGAAAAGTCACTGAGTCATCAGCATAGTTATTTGTCAAAAAAGCTACATCTGAAGAAAATTATGAATATAGCAATATAGACAGGGATAAGAAATAGGAGGACAGTTGCATCAAATAGTAGTCACCTTAGACAATCGTAGCATGAAAATGTGCCCCTTGGTTGGTGGACTACAGGTAAAGACAGATTTAGAATTAGAAGAAAGTGAGCCTGTGCTATCATTGAAAACTGGTTAGTAGTTTATTAGCATAGAAATCCGAGGAGCCTCCCTCTTAGTTATACACTCTGGGATTCTGACTTGATTTCTCCACTGTCTCTTACCACAGTGGTTCAAAATGTATGGTTCTCAGGCCCACTCTGGGACCAGCACCTGGAAACTTGTACAAAATGCAAATCCCTGGGCTTTGTCCCAAACCTATTGGGTCAGTATCTTTGGTTGGGGGTTGGGGGACAGCAAGATGTGTTTCAACAGGCACTCAGGGGCTTTCTGAAGCAGTCAGTGTGAGAATTCCTGTCTCAGAAAGTCACCTCCACTTGCACCAATTAACTTTATTCCATAGACACTCTCCCACAGTCCACCAGGTAACCCTTCCTTCTGTACATATGTGCATTGAAATTCTACTCTAAATCTTTATATCAGGACCTTTTCAATCTGATCTGTTCATTTTCCCCCTGCAAATCCTGTCAGAATGACAGAGAACATTCTGACCCTGTCAGTTGTTACATTAGAAAAGCTGATGGTTGAAAAATAATAAAATTGTCAGAGTTACTGGAGGATGCAAGAAGCTAGGGTCATTTTCATCTGTTAAGTAACTGATTGAATTGACAGCACACCAAAAATCTTGCCACGTAATCTTGTGCATTGGGTGAAGTGAATTAATTTAGGAAAGAGTTCAGTACATTGCCATATATAAGCATTTCGAACAGGACCTGACTTGCACCTGTTAAACTGTTTCGAAGAATAAAAATGCCTGTGCACTCAACCCAGGAAATGCTACTCACTGCCAACTCCACAGTGAGGTAACAGGCAATTGGCAACTTTCAGAGAGGTAAGGTAAGCAACAAATTCTTTCCCCAGACTGTTACTTAAAATAACTTTTTTTTTTTTTCTGGTAGGAAAATAAACTTCAACCAACAATTCGTCACTCTTTTTATTTGCTTTTGCCAAGCAGCTGTATTTACAGAAAACAATGTCCTGGTTTTTTTTTTTTTTTTTTTTTTTAAGGTCTTGATTTCTTATCAAGCAGTTTGGTGGTCTAATGATTTTAGTTTGTGAAACTCATAAAATGCATCGGCCAAAGTAGCTTGAACATTTTCCCTCTTTCTTCTCTTCCATGCTCCCATTATTTATAATGAGTCTTCCCAGAAACTTCCAGTGTGTTCCTTACTGACTACACGAACACTGGTAAAGCAGGAGAGATAATCAACTCCAGGCTGGAGCTGAGCAGCAGCGCCAACAAGCTACTCATGACTCCAGCAGATGTTTCTGCTTTGGGGACCAAAAGAAATTTTATAGGGTTTTTCCTCCTTCTCAGGGAAAATTGCCAGAACAGTCAAGAAATGGGAAATATATAGGCCTGCTCACATTTCCAAGTAGGGAGGGATATTATATTCAGTAAAAGGAATCTCAGAGAGAGGAATTTCTGAAGACACCATCTCATAATAGCTACGTAAAATGTTCACTAGGAAAAAGAGGAACCAAGAAGAGCTCACTTGGCTTCAGATTTCTCTGTGCATTGAAAACTGTGTGAACGTTAGAGTAGTTTGAAATGAAATCCATTTATGGTAAAAATGCACCTAGTAGTCAATAAGGACCCTCTTCTACCACCACCACCAAGAAAAGAAAAAGAGAAAGAAAAAAAGGCACAGATGACATACTCTGAATTTCACTGTTTCTGTCTGTCTTTAATGTAAATTGTGGGACTACGAAGGGAGAGGACATATGTAGGACTTTGAGTCTTTTTTATAGAAAATTAACTGCTTACCACGTAGTATAATATGGCTCCCCAAATAAGCAAAAATAACAAAAATTTTCTTTCAGGGGGAAAATATGAGAATTTCAGTTCTCTTCGATTACTTTACTTGAATTTTGGTATTTTGGCTCTCAAAAGATAATCTATGTACAATACCACAAGAATAATATCAGAGATAATTAGTTACATGCAATCCACGTGAAGGGAAATCAGAGCGCAGTCAGAGTCCTAGTTCCGTGGGTTAAAAGCCTCTCTTTTGAAATTATGTCCAATATGAGGGGGAGAAAAGCCTACTAAGCCACTGGTCTTGTTTATGTACTGAGAGGTAAAAAGGATGAGTTTGGAGAAGAGGGCTGCTGAAACTCTCTGTGACCTTTCTGTGTAGCATAGCTGTTTATGAAGAGCCAGAAACATTAAACAAAACCATTCCAATAACCCTTAACTGGTTGTTTAAAATGTTATTGTATGTTCAAAGTCATGCATAAACAATTAACGCAGGGAATCTGATTGACTAGAAATCGTAGTCAAGTCCATCTTTTTAGTCATTCAGATTTTCTTATAATTAGTTGTAGCTTATGTTTCGTATGTTTAACAGAACAAAAGTGACTGGAGATTATTCTATTAAGGAATCGTACTATCAAGGAAAGATATCATCAACTTATTAAAGTCCTGAAAGGATGGTGTCTACTTTAAAATCCATTAGTGATTTTATTGTTAAAAATGGGAGTGCTAATTAAGGTCCCAGAAAATCTTTAGGGGGCTCTTTCTGATCTCTGAGAAGAGACAGTCTCTACCTGTTCTATGCTCCATAAGTTATGGAGAGTCAAAATTACCTAGTAGAGTCCAAAGTACATAGTTTATTTAAACTCCATCTAAGTTAAGACTTCAAGAATGAGGAATACTTGGCTCAAATGTAGAAGGAATAACCCATTAAGCTGGGAAAAACATGTAGAAAGATTCAAAGTTAAAACACAAGTATAATACATTTAAAAGTAAAATTAATACACATAAATATCATATACATTGTAAGGGAATGGAAGAAGATAGAACTAGGGAGTTATTCAGGGACAAGATATGATGACAAATGGATTAAGGGAAGCAAAATCATTTTCAAGGTGGCCACTTGTAAGCTTGTTCCTGATACATGATATTACCCTGAAGCGGGAAAGTAATGGAATTAGAGAGAACCTGATAAAGGTAGAGTATTTAAGAGTTTTAAATGATCAGATATGGTCATTGATTACATATGGAAATGGTGGAGAAGAGAAGTCAAAGATTATTCCTAGTTCTTGGTTTGAACAATTTGTTGGATGAAAGTTTCATTCACTGAAATATTTTCAGGTATGAAGGGAACGATGGATTCACTCTTAGAGCTCCACTGTAGGGCAGTTATTTCTAGGCATCCCAAGGGTGTATGTGTGCTCCCAAAGCAGTTCATGCATTTTTATCTGTTCTAGTAATATGACTTCAGTGCAATAATCAAAGGCTATCATAGGAAGGCTCATTGCTAGTACAACACTCATTGGTACACTCCATGACCATGACTCCCTGATAGTCTTCTGGGCACAGCAGTTATTGGCTACTGTTCCACGGTATCCACTGATGCTGCTACTGGCTATTATTGAAGAACCTGGGGAGGGCATCTCTGCACTGAATTGTTGACAAAGACTAAATCATCATGGGTTATAATGATAGTATTCAACTTCTGGTCATGTGTTCTCTTTTATAATTTAAAACTAGTTCATGAAGACAGACTGAGAATAAAGGTCACCTCACTCCCTCGATCGTCTTTGCCATGCTCATCTTTTCTCCTGGTAACTCTAATCTTCAGTCTTAACACAAAAACACCATACATGCAAATTCTTGTGAAAAAACAGGTGTCCTAAGTGTTCACCTGCATTCCAGTTCTGCAAAGAACAAGAACATGAATCTTACTTTGAGCTAAATTGGGACACCCTGCCAAAATATAAATACCCTATGAGATTTTTATTCCATGACATTAGGGATTGTTGAAGAAGAGGTCCTTGAAGTTAACTGACACACTGCTTCTTAAACTCTAATGTGCATATGAATAATAGGGAGAACTTGTTAAAATGCAGATTCTGAATCAGTGACTCTGGGCTCTGTGGACAGGCTCCTGTTTTGCAGCCTATGCTTTGAAAAGCAAGGTCCTAGTCTAGCAATTCTCTAGATTCTCTCAGTGAACAGTTGAAGAAAATGAGTCCCAGGCATTTATTTAGTGCAAGGCAGTGAATTCAGTGCTGCCTACGTATTAAATTGGAGATAGAATCAGGGTTAGAAGAATAAATTTCCCTGACGCTCAGTTCACTGTCCTTTCTAGCACAATCAGCAGCATTTTGCATGAGTAGATCCCCTAACATCAGTAATGTTACTCCTCATTTTGGAATCTAGAGAAATATCTTCTGCTAATCACCAAAGGAAAAACCTCTCAAAAGAACATGATGAGATCCAGGAGAAAAGAAAGCCATATGTGTTAATTTTTAAGTTTTTTTTTGACTAATAAAAATTAATTAGCTAATATTTTCTAATTGTCCATGATACTGTATGTGTTGTGATTTATTAATGCTTTAGAAATGTACATGAAACAAACTTCCATAGGCAAAGTAAGTGCTTCATAGAATGGTTTCATACTTTCGTAGAGATTACTATAAAAGGAATACTGATGTTTTTCTTTAAAAAATGTTTTAATGCTAGTTTTTAATGTGAAATTTATTTTAATAGAAAGATGGAATTTTCCTGGAAGCAAATTACTCTGATAGGGCAGGAAAAATCTCTTCACTCGCCTGATGTCCTGAAAATGTGCTTCTAAAGCAGGATGGTTATTAACCCTAAACCTGAGAGAACATAAAATACTGGGGTGCTGAAAACTAGTATAGTTAAGCAACACAAAAATAGGAATTTCTAACAATAGATTGGACATTGCTCCCTCCAACTGAAACATCTGGTCACCAATTCATACCTGGATTTCTTTATGCTTCATCCCTTTCCTGACCCCTCCCTTCTTAATGCTGCTGCTCAAGTTTAAACAAGTACTGTCAAGAGAGCAGATGGACTCCACTGCAGGCTGGGAAAGAGCCAGCAAGACATAATGCAAAATGCTCCCTGCCGACCCTGAGGTGGCTGTAAACTTGATCAAACGGGATCTTTCTCTCCAGGGAGAAGAGATAATGCAATCTTATTGCTGGTTCAAAACTTCTTACAAAGGCAGTCAGTTCAACTGTGGTATGTATAGAGAGTCCTCTGGAGGATGCGCTGAAGCCATCAAACCCATACCCCCTGGAATGTCTCCTGGGATTCAAGCACTGGCCAGAGAACAGAAATGAAGTAGCTGTTTCCAGCGATTTACAGTTCTCCTAAATATGAGAAGGAAAATGTGTGGAGGCATTTTAGCTCAGCAGGGTCCTCAACTGAGCATTAGAGAGGTTTCCATTGCTTCTGACTGTACCTTGTGATTTTGCATCTAAATGAATGTTCTACCATCTGAAACCTTTCAGGTTACTAAATTCATTGAGAGAGGACAAATCCCTCCTGTGTGAAACAGCAACATGTAATATTTATTGAAAATATTAAACTGTCTTCCCAAATTAATATCTGATTCAAAAAAAGTCAACTGTAGAGCCAGCAAGTCAGGCTGTATACACATATATTCTATTCTTAAATCTCTCAAAGAGAAGGGATTAAACAGCCCTTCACTTCTATTTGAAAAATTTGAGAGGGCTATAAAAATAGAAATGTATTAACTGTGTCCATGAAAATTTATGTATACATATAGCCCTAGGTTAAATCAAATGCTGGGCCTAAAGTAGAGTATAAAGTACTCGTCACTTACTTTCTCTTTTGTGAGAGAATGTGTTTTGGTAGAGGAATTCATTCAACATCTGATACATATACTCCTTTGGCTGAGACGTACAAATAGCTCAACAGGGAAGGAATTGATGGAGGCTATGAAAAAGCGAGATATAATATTAGTTTATGGGAATTGATCCGAAGTGATTTTTTTAAACCATGTAGAATCTCTGTAAATAATTGAAATAATAACCTGTTGCAGAACAATGGAGACATTTAAAAAATTGTCTGGGTAAAAAACAAAACTAGCCTACCATAAAGGTTCATAGACACATATAACACAATTGGGAAACAATTTAGAGGTTTACTATGATAGTGTTTATAACTAATAAGATAGTCTATAAATTGGTAAAGATTTCTATGTAGAATTACTCACATGTTTTAAACCAGTGAAGACATTTCGAGACTGCTTAGATTATATTTTCATCTGACAATGGTTTGAAGGACAAAATGAACTGTTAGTTCTACAGTCTTTTCTCAGATTAGTCAGTGATACCACAAATACCACAAATATTGCAGTCTATGCTATTCATTAGCCATTTGATTTTAATGATGTTTTTAGTTGATTTGTAAAATGATGCAACTGCATATCCTAAACAAAAGTCAAGAACTGACACATTGTGGTTCTAAGTAAATTCTCAGACATATTTCATTTAAAAGTATACTGTTATTGCTGATTTTTAAAGAAAGTATAATTTGATTACCTTTAAGATTAATACTGATTTTCTAGTTAATAGAAGGCCCCTATCATTCCTTATTTTCTTACTCATAGCGGCTTCACACATGTAAATTACTTGCCTACCCCTTGAGGGCATTTTAATTTGCAATATGGCTTTATTATCTGACTTCAAATGCTGTAATCCTTCCCTTGATAGTGCACACTCTTTGAAAGTGACACAACACTTCCTTGGTTTTCCCTAGCACTAATTATCACAGTTTCTTAAGTAAATGGATATTTCTTTCATTTATTCATCTAATTCACAAATGTTTGCTATGTACCCATTCTGCTTTAGACAATATATTTGCCAATGGGAATAATGATGAAGACAGATCCAGTCCCCACTCTCATGAATCTTATCAATGAAGTGTGGAAATAGATTTTTTTTTTTTTTACTGATTGATGAAATGTGGCTATCCGAAATCCTTTATCATCATACCTTAGAATAATAAAAGGATTACTATTCACTTACTAGAAGAGGTGATACAAAATTCTAAGTATTATGGAATGAATTATCCTCCCCAAATTCATATATTGAAGTCTTAACCCTCCTTACACCAGGACATGACTGTAGTTGAAGATAGGGCCTTTAAAGAGGTAATTTTAAAGGCAGTCATTAGAGTGGGCCCTAACCAATAGGATGGGCATCCTTATAAGAAGAGGAAATTTAGACATAGACAGAAAGGAAGGACCAAGTGAAGACAACAGAAAAAGACTGTCAGCTGCAAGTTAAGCAGAGAGGCCCTCAGAAGAAACCAACATTGCTGACACCTTGGTCTTGGACTTCCAGCCTTCAAAACTGTGAGGAAATAAGTTTCTGTTGTTTAAGCTTTTCAATATGTAGGACTTGGTTGGTACAAAGAAACTAATACAGTCAGGTTTTCTTTGTTTAATCTAAAACAACTTAGCTTTAATGGTTGAGTTCAAATTCTGATAGAAAAGAAAAGAAGTACAACATTGGCAATTACTTAAACAGTAGTGGCTTTCACCCTCATAGGTAAGTGAACTGTTGGCATAATTTACAGAGTCCTCTTTTTATTATTTTATTTGTCATAATTGATATGGTACCAAGGCTTCCTGTTATGAAATGATCCAGACAAGGAGTTTCTGGACAGAAATCAAGTTTTACATAGACACAAATAAATCCTCAAATGTGAGGATGTAGAGTAACAGGGACATTTGAAGCAGCATTTCATTTCCAAGATCTTATCCTAGAAGATAATCAAACATTTATACAAAGATTTAGCCCAAATAATTAATTACCTAAAGCAATAAAATAAATAAACCACATGCATTCTGCCATTAATATTATAGAAGTATATTTATTTGTATTGAAAGCTATTTTAAATGGAAATTTCAGTGAAAAAGATGGTCTAAGATACGTTTCTGATTTTGTGGGAAAAAACCAAAATTACACAAATATGCACAAAATAACTAGAAATATATGTGCCAAAATATCTAATGATTATTATCTTTCAGTGATTATATTATAACATTGTTTTCTTAATCTTTCATATGTATTTCATAATAATTTTTGAATAAATGCATTACTCTGACATAAAAGGTAGCTCCCAAATTTTGTTTTTTAAGTAACTAAAGTCTTAAGTATCATGAGTCAGTGTTGTGATTGCATGTCTTGAGTAAGGCAACCAGTGGAATTTTTTTTTTTTTTTAAAGGAGGGCAGTTTAGTTTTCAAAATACTATGGATGGTATGGCTTTAAACATTTTAAGTAATAACATAAATTCTGAATAAAAGTCATTCATTCTTAGTTAGTGCATGCTTGAATGTTTTTGAAAAGTCCAAGATGAATCCACCAATGATGATAAATCTGAAACATTGTTTAATGATATGGTTAGCATGTATTTTTGATCTTGAGTGGAGAAGGACACACAGATAATACTGCTTCCAGGTGGGGATATTATTGTGCTAATTTTCAAGTTCAAAATCTTGACTCACATCTCGATGACAGAACTCATACTGCAGCAGGATGTTATATACATTCATTAAATGTGTATTTACCTAACACCTTCCATATGCTAGAAAATGAATTTAAAGATGGATGAAACATGATCTCTGACCAATGCAATGCATACTTCTGAGGTAAAGAGCTGAGGATGTATCTGAAATTGGATGTGACTGTCCTAGCTTACATAATGACCACATCCTCTGCAGCCAAGCTGTATGTTCCTCTCCATTTCATTTAGGGGTATTTATGATAAATATGCCCATATATATATCCGTCACTTCTTTCCTTATACTATTCATTTAATCATTCCACAGAAGCATCCCTGACCCTCAATTAAATTCAGCAATATTTATTGAGCTCAATATTTAGTAAGCAAAATTCTCCACTACTTCTGTAGATTGAAGAAAGATGAGAAAGCCTAATGCAAATATCTATATAACCAAAGTAGACTGTAGAATGTGCAAATGGCATAAATGACTAATTAAGATAATTAATAGTGAGAACAATTGAATCAAGTTTAAAAGTATGTGAAAGACATTTGAGCTTTTGAAGAATGGACAATAAGTCAGCAGCAGAAGAAAGGAAATGATATGAGTAGGTGGAATAGCATGGAAAAACAAGGGCAGGAAATTTGGGACATGTTCTAGGTAAAATGAGTAGCCTATTTTGATGGGAGTACAGAATGAGTAAAAGAAGCCTTGGGAAAGAAGACTGGAAATGTAAGTAGGGGATGCATGGCTGAGCATGATGAATTCCCCAGGAGTGTTCTTGGTATAGAATGTTCAAGTAATGAAAATCCAATAAAGGAACTTGAGGTATAAAGTGAATGTTTAGACCTGTGCTTTAGGAAGACTAATGTGGTATCATTTAAAGATGGATGAATTTGTGACAGAGACACTGGAAGAGAACAATATGTAAACTCCATTTGACACACAACTGAAAAAAAATTGCACAAATTTTTAATATATAGAATCTCATGTAATTTTCATATTTGCTAAAGTAATTGATACTCAGTGCAATTTGAGATTTCTTTTGTAAAGAAAACACCATTTAAATCTACTATTTTTTAGAGTATGGGCTTTTATGTAATAAATTTAAAGCAAATTAAATGTACAGTGAAGTAATATCAGTTCCACAGCTATTTATCATCTAATGTTTTGCAGCATTTTGAGAGATACAAAAAGATGAAGACACAAATCCCTGTTGTTTAGTTCAGCTTTGCCTGTTTTAGATTTTAAACTTCTACGTACATATAATTACTTTGTGGAACTGGAATTTAAAAATAAATATGTATCCCAATATTTAGGTTGATCAAATTTAAGTTCAATATAATCCAGGGACTAATGATATCAGATGATACAAAATCTAAAAATCATGTTTTATCTCATTGACTGCCTGTTCAAACTATACGAGACATATATGACAAAGTCACAGCCAACATCACACTAAGCAGGCAAAACTTAGAAGCATTTCCCTTGACAACTGGAACAAGACAAGGATGCTCATTCTCACCACTCTTATTCAACGTACTACTGGAAGTCCTAGACAGAACCATCAGGCATTCAAAATAGGAAGGGAGGAAGCCAAACTATCTCTCGTCATGGACCATATGATTCCATACATAGAAAGCCCTATAGACTTCAACAGAAGGCTCCTACAACTGATTAAACAAAACAAAACAAAACAAAACCTTTGTAATGTTTTAAGATACAAAATAAATGTACAAAAAAATAAGTGGCATTTATATAACAACATTCAAGCTGAGCGCCAAATCAAGAATGCAAACCCATTTGGAATAACCACAAAAAGAATAAAATATGTAGAAATACAGCTTATTAAGGAGACAAAAGATCTCTTAAGAATTACAAAACATAGCTGAAAGAAATATGAAACAAAACAAACAACAGTAAAACATTCCAAGCTCACATATAGGAAGAATCACCATTGTTAAAATGGCCAAACTGCCCAAAGCGATCTGCAAAATCAGCAATGTTCTTATCAAGCTACCAACCTCATTTTTCATGGAATTAGAAAAAAATTTTCTAAACTTCATATGGAACCAAAAAACTGCTCGGATAGCCAAAGCAATTCTAAGCCAAAGGCATCATGCCACCGAACTTCCAGCTATACTACAGTAACCACAGCAGTATGGTGGTACTGTTGACTAAACAGACACATAAGCCAATGAAACAGGATAGAGAACCCATAAATAAAGTCACACACTTAAAAGCACCTGATTTTTGATGAAGTTTACAATAACAGACAGTGGGAAAATGACTCCATTTTCAATAAATGATGCTGGGGGATAACAGGCCAGCCATATGCAGAAGAATGAAACTGGACCCCTACCTTTCACTATGTACAAAAATTAACTCAAGATGGATAAAATACTTAAATGCAAGATCTCAAACAATTAAAACCCTAAATGAAATTTTAGGAAATTCTGTACTTGGCCTTGGGAAAGAATTTATGACTAAGTCTCCAAAAGCAATCACAAGAAAAAATCAACAAGGGGGACATAATTAAGTTAAAGAGATTCTTCACAGCAAAATAAACAACCAACAGAGTAAATAGACAACCTACAGTATAGGAGAAAATACTCACCAACCATGCATCCAGCAAGGGTTTAATATCCAGAATCAATAAGAAACTTAATTCAACCAAGAAAAACAAAAAATGACATTAAATAATGGGCAAAGGACATGTACAGACACTTCTCACGAGAAGACATACAAATGACTGGCAAATATATGAAAAAATGTTCAGTATCACTAATCATCAGACAAATCAAAACCATAATGAAATACCATCTGACATCAGTCAGAATGGCTACTTAAAAGTGGAACAACGACAAAAAAAAAGATTCTGGTGAGGCCACAGAGAAAAGTGTATGCTCGGACCCTGGTGGCGAGAATGTCAATTAGTTCAACCACTGTGGAAAGCAGTTTGGAAATTTCTCAAAGAACGTCAAACAGAAGTACCATTCAATCCTCAATCTCACTAAGTTCCTTATAGATTCTGAATATTAGATATCTCTCAGATACATAGTGATATGGTTTGGCTGTGTCCCCACAAAAATTTCATGTTGAATTGTAACTCCCACAATTCCCACATGCCATGGGAGGGACCCAGTAGGAGGTAATTGACTCATGGGGGTGGGTCTTTCTTAGGCTGTTCCAGCAATAGCTAGTAAGTCTCAGGAGATCTGATGGTTTTAAGAAAGGGAGTTCCCCTGTATAAACTCTCTCTTTGCTTGCTGCCATCCATGTAAAACTTGACTTGCTCCTCCTTGCCTTATGCTATGATTGTAAGGTTTCCCTAGCCAAGTGGAACTGTAAGTCTGTTAAATTTATTTTTCTTCCCAGTCTCAGGTATGTCTTTATCAGCAGCATGAAAAGGAATTAATATAGTAAATTGGTACCAGTAGAGTGGGGCGTGGCTGAAAAGATACCTGAAAATGTGGAAGCTACTTGGAACTGGGTAGCATACAGAGGTTGGAACAGTTTGGAGGGCTCAGAAGAAGATAGGAAAGTGTGAGAAAGTCAGAAGCTTCCTAGAGACACGTTGAATGGCTTTACCTAAAATGCTGATAGTGATATGAACAGTAAGATTCAGGCTGAGATGGTCTCAAATGGGATGAGGAACTTGTTGGGAACTGGAGCAATGGTGACTCTTGCTATGTTTTAGCAAAGAGACTGGCAGCATATTGCCCCTGCCCTAGAGATGTGTGGAAGTTTGAACTTGAGAGAAATGATTTAGGGTATTTGTCAGAAGAAATTTCTAAGCAGCAAAGCAATCAAGAGGTGACTTGGGTGTTGTTAAGAGCATTCAGTTTTATAAGGGAAACAGAGCATAAAAGTTCAGAACATTTGCAGCTTGACAATGTTATTGAAAATAAAATCTTATTTTTTGCGGAGAAATTCAAGCCAGCCACAGAGAAATTTGAATAAGTAATGAGGAAGCAAATGTTAATCACAATGATAATGGGAAAATGTCTCCAGGGTATGTCAGAGAACTTTGTGGCAGCCCCTCCCATCACATGCCTGTAGGCTTAGGAAGAAAAAAATTGTTTCATGGTCCAGGTCCAGGGTTCCTCTGCTGTGTGCAGCCTAGGGTCTTGGTGCCCTGTGTTCCAGCTGATCCAGCCATGACTAGAAGGGGCCAAGTTACAGCTCAGGCCATGGTTTCAGAGCGTGCAAGCCCCAAGTCTTGGCAGCTTCCACTTGGTGTTGAGCCTGTACGTGCACAAAACTCAAAGATTGAGGTTTGGGAACCTGTGTGTGGACTTCAGAAGGTGTATGGAAATGCCTGGATGTCCAGGAAGAAGTTTGCTGCAGGGGCAGGGCCCTCATGGAGAACCTCTGCTAGGGCAGTGCAAAGGACAAATGTGGGGTGAGAACCCCGACAGCTGAGTCCACACTGGGGCGTTGCCTAGTGTAGCTTTGAGAGAAAGGCCACTGTCCTCCAGACCCCAAAATGGTAGATCCACTGACAGCTTGCACCGTGTACCCAGAAAAGCTACAGACACTCAACACCAATCCATGAAAGCAGCCAGGAGGGAGGCTGTATTCTCCCTCCCTGCAAAGCCACAGGGACAGAGCTGCCCAAAACCATGGGAACCCACGTCTTGCATCAGTGTGAACTAGACGTGAGACATGAATTAAAAGGAGATCATTTTGGAGCTTCAAGATTTGACTGCCTCACTGGATTTTGGACTTGTACGGGTCCTGTACCCCTTTGTTTTGGCCTATTTCTCCCATTTTGAATGGTTGTATTTACCCAATACCTGTACCCTCATTGTATCTAGGAAGTAACTAGCTTGCTTTGATTTTACAAGCTCATAGGCAGAAGGGAGTTGTCTCAGATGAGACTTTGGGCTATGGACTTTTAAATTAATGCTGAAATGAGTTAAGACTTTGGGGGACTGTTGGGAAGGCATGATTGGTTTTGAAATGTGAGGACATGACATTTGGTAGGGGCCAGGGGTGGAGTGATATGGTTTTGGTGTGTCCCTACCAAAATTTTTTCTTGGATCGTAACTCCCACAATTCTCCCATGTCATAGGAGGGACCCAGTGGGAGGTAATTGAATCACAGGTCGTGTCTTTCTCGTGCTGCTCTCACAATAGTGAATAAGTCTCACAAGATCCGATGGTTTTAAAAAGAGGAGTTCGCTTGCACAAACTCTGTCTTTGCCTGCTGCCATTCACATAAGACTTGACTTGCTCCTCCTTGCCTTCCACCATGATTGTGAGTCCTCCCCAGCCATGTGGAATTGTAAGTCCATTAAATTTATTTTCCTTCCCAGTCTTGGGCATGTCTTTATCAGCAGCATGAAAATGAACTAATCTATGTAGTTGCAAATATTTTCTCCCATTCTGTAGGTTGTCTGTTTACTCTGTTGATAGTTTCTTTTGCTGTGAATAGGCTCTTCAGTTTAGTTAGGTCACACTTGCAGACTTTTGGTTTTCTTGCAGTTGCTTTTGAGGAGTTAGTCATAAAATATTTGCCAATGCTGATGTTCAGAATGATATTTTTTAGGTTTTCTTCTAGGATTCTCATAGTTTGAAGTGTGCTATTTAAATATTTCATCCATTTTCAATTAGTTTTTGAATATGGTGTTAGAAAAGCTCCAGCTTCACACTTCTGCATATGAATAGCAAGCAACCACAACTTTTATTGAAAAGGGAGTTCTTTCCCTGTTGCTTATTTTTTTCAACTTTGTCTTAAATCAGATGGCTGTAGGTGTGCAGCTTTACCTCTGTGTTCTTGATTATGTTCTATTGCTCTAAGTGTCTGGTTTTTTGTTTGTTTGTTTTTTAACTGGTACCATATTGCTTGTGTTTTTCTAGCTTTATTGTATGGTTTGAAGTTGAGTAATGTGACACTTCCATCACTATGCTTTTGATTTAGGATTGTTTTGGCCAGTTGAGCTCTTTTTTTATTCCATATGAATTTTAGAATGGTTTCTTTCTAATTCTGTGAAAAATGAGGATGGTAGTTTGATAGGAATAGCACTAAATCTATAGATTACTTCAGGCAGTATGACCATTTTAACAATACTGATTCTTCCAATCCATAAGCATAGAATGTTTATTCATTTGTTTGTTTCCTATAGTTTCCTTTAGCAGTCTTTTGTAGTTTTCCTTTTAGAGATCTTTCACCTCCTAGGTTAGATGTATTCTCTGGTATTTTTTTTTCTTTTTACAGCTACTGTAAATGAGTTTGCATTCTTGATTTGGCAGTCAGCTTGTCTGACAATAGAGCAGAAGAGAGACTGCAATCTACAACCATCTGATCTTCTACAAACCTGACAAAAACAAGCAATGGTGAAAGAATTCCCTATTTAATATATAGTGCTGGGAGAACTAGCAAGCCATTTGCAGAAAATTGAAACTGGATCCCTTCCTTACACCTCATACAAAGATTAACTCAGGATGGATTAACGACTTAAACATAAAACCCAAAGCTATAAAAACCCTAGAAAAAAATCTAGGCAATACAATTCAGTACATAGGCACAAGTAAAGATTTCATGATGAAAATGTAAAAAGAAATTGCAACAAAAGCAAAAAGTGACAAATGCAATCTGATTAAACTAAGGAGCTTCTGCACAGCAAAGGAAACAATCATTGGAGTGACCATACAATGTACAGAAGGGGAAAAAATTTTTTGCAATCTATCTACCTGACAAAATCTAATTTCAAGGATCTACAAGGAACTTCAACAAATTTACAAAAAAGAAACAAATAACCTCATTAAAAAGTGGTGAAAGGACATGAACAGACACTTCTCAAAAGAAGACATTTATGTGCCCAACAAACATAAGAAAAAAACCTCAACATCACAGATATTACAGAAATGCACATTAAAACCACAGGGAGATACCATCTCATGCCAGAGAGAATGGTGATTATTAAAAAGTCAGGAAACCACAGATGCTGGAGAGGATGTGGATAAATAGGAACACTTCTACACTGATGGTGGGAGTATAAATTAGTTCAGCCATTGTGGAAGACAGTGTGGTGATTCCTCAAAGACCTAGAACCAGAAATACCATTTGGCCCAGCAATCCCATTACTGGGTATATACCCAAAGGAATATAAATTATTGTTATATAAAGATACCTGCATGTTATATAAAGATACGTTCATTGCAGCACTATTCATAATAGCAAAGACATAGAATCAACTCAAATGCCCATCAACAATAGACTAGATAAAGAAAATGTGTTACATATGCACTATGGAACACTATGAAACCATCAATGGGACCAAGACCATGTCCTTTGCAGGGACACGGATGGAATTGGAAGCCATTATTCTCAGCAAACTAATGCAGGAAAAGAAAACCAAATACTGCATGTTCTCACTTATTAGGAGCTGAACAATGTGAACACATAAACACAGGGATGGGAAGAACACACACTGAGGCCTGTGGTGGACAGAGGGCATGAGGAAAAATAGCTATTGAATGCTGGGCTTAATACCTTAGCGATAGGTTGTTAGGTGCAGCAAATCACCATGGCACGTGTTTACCTATGTAACAAATGTGTACATTCTGTACATGTACCCCAGAACACAAAATTAAAAAAAAAAAAAAATAGACTAGGCGTGGTGGCTCATGCCTGTAATCCTAGCACTTTGAGAGGCTGAGGTGGGTGGATCATAAGGTAAGGAGTTCGAGACCAGCCTGGCCAACATAGTGAAACCCCGTCTGTACTAAAAATACAAAAATTAGCCGGACGTGATGGCATGCGCCTGTAGTCCCAGCTACTCAGGAGGCTGAGGCAGGAGAATCGCTTGAACCTGGGAGGCAGAGGTTGCGGTGAGCCGAGATCGTGCCACTGCACTCCAGCCTGGGAAACAGAGCAAGACTCCGTCTCAAAAGAAAAAAAAAAAATAAAGATTATGTTTTGACTCAAATTATTTGAAAAACTTTTCTTGCTTGCACAGCCAGGAATTGACCCTCTGAGACTTGATTACAGTACCAAATAGTAAACTCTTTAACTACATAATAGTCTCAGACCATTCTGTTGCATTTTTTTAAAATTTGTGCACGTTAGAAAAATATGATTTGTTTTAAATGCTATAGGACTTCAAATCCTATAACTAGATGAGTTAAGTGATTGGTGTGACCGCAAAGAGATAGTATTAGAGAGATCTTCATGGTGATGGCATCGTTCTGTAATTTGATTGCATTGGTAATTATAGGATTCTACACATGAAATGAAATGACAGAATTTAACACATTTTGTAATAATGTCAAGATCCTGAGTTTTATTAGGCTATAATTAGATGTGATAAAACCACTGAGGGAAATTGAGTGAAAAATACACTAAACTTCTCTATACCATTCTTTGAAACTGCCTGTGAATGTATTATTGTTTCCAAACAAAAGACTTTTTAAAAAAAAATTATCCTCTTCATCTTAGAGTGCCTGCAATTGAGGTCACAGTTAACTTCCAAGTCTCATGTCAGACACAACTCATTCTGATCTTTACCTTGCAGGCATTCCTGGGGGACTTTTAATGTCTACCTAGGATGTGGCTCAATCTGGAAGTTTCATGCATTCTGATTTTAACTGCTAAGAGAATATTAGTCCTACAACTGGCTCTCCATATATTCAACAAGATTCACACTGTTTTGGGCTCAATTGTTTCCCCCAAGTAAATATGTCCTAACTGCATACTTCTGAGTGTGACCTTATTAGGAAATAGGATCTTTGCAGATGAAATCAAATTCAGATGAGATCACATTCAATTAAAGTGAGCTCTAATTTAATATGATTGGTGTCCTTGTTAGAAGAAGAGAAGAGACACCAAGAACACAGAGGGAGAATGCCATGTGATGGTAGAAACAGACATTGGAGTGGTGTAGCTGAAAGCTAAGTAACATTAGGAATTGAAAGCCACCACCTGAGGCTAGGAAGAGGTGAGGAAGGATCATTCCCTGGAGCCATCAGAGAAGCATGGCTCTACCTATACCTTGACTTCAAACTTCCAGTCTCCAGAACTCAGTCAAATTTCTGTGGTTTTAAACCACCCACTTTGTGGCTGTTTCTTATGGCAGCCCTAGGAAACTAATATGCCAAGAGATCCATATCCTTTCCAAAAAATACCGTATTACTGTGTGCAGAAAGAATACCAAAAAAATAAAAATAGAAAAGGAAAAATATAATAGATTCTTAAGACCTTCAGTAAAGCAAATTCTTTAAAATACACTTGTAGAAAGAATCTTAAGTGTAAGTAACATGTGCCTTTTTCACTTAGAAAAAAAATCAAAGAGGAAGCTATGTCTTTCATAATTAAACTGATAAGTTTTTACATCTGGGTTGACATTTTGACTAATATAATGCATATCATAAAATAATTTTGTAGCCTGAAATAATTTATGGGGCCTGCATTCTGGTTCATAGATGAGACATTCTAGCTGTGTCCTCCTTCATATGGTGTCAGGGACCAGGGAGCTCTCTGGGGCCTCTTCTATACGGGTACTAACCCCATTCATGAGTGTTCTGCCCTGATGACCTAATCACCTCCAAAGGACCCTACCTCCTAATACTATGGCCTGGCTATTTAGGTTTCAACACATGAATTCGGGGGAGACACAAATGTTCACATCATAGCAGTCATGGAAACAATATATCTAAGATAAAATTTCTAGAATTTCTTTCCAAGATGGCAGATTAGAGGCTTTACGATGCTTCAGCCAATTAGAAATAGCAAGATTGTGCATAAAGATCAAACTCTGTGAGCTTTAATTCAAAAAGGAAAACAGGAATCATGAAGAACGTTTCAGATCTGGGGAGGAGGATGCTGGCAAACACCTTGTGTGATGACACCTGGCTAATAAAAGTGAGTGAAGCCTCCGTATGTGGGAAAGGCACAGAGCCTCCCTCTGTGACTCACTTTTCCACTTAGGATCTGAGAAACCCAGACTGAGGGAGAATACTTTGTTCCTCCCAATCCCTGGAGCTAACTTGGGGGAAGCCTGGCGATACTAAGAGGAAAAGACACTAGGAAAGGCTGCAGGCATTTTCCCACACCAGGACCCAGAGCAGGATGCCATTTTCAATTCAGGTACATACAAAGTCAGCCATTCTTTGGTGACCCTGCAGTGTGGCTGTGCTGACAGTTTAGTCTGAGACCAAAGATTGGCCTGCTTGCTCTGAAGTGGGGTAAGGCCTCCACAGCCAGAACTGTAGAAAGTCTTCAGCGGTAGGCACTGTAGTTGTGTCCTCCCCCATTGTAGCCTGGGGTGAGAGAAGAGTTGCTGCAGCAGTGGTTACTTCTGGGCACTGAGGCTTGCAACCTCATCCAGTTTGATGAACTGGTCTGCCTGTGTCATTGCTGAGTGCTGTAGCCCGCTCTCCTGAGATCCTGGTGCAGTGTGCAGTAGGGCCCTCTCCGCTTCACCCCCAGACAGAATTGCAGGCAGTCAGGGCACATGCTTGCCTAGACCAGCAGCCTGAGCTGCCCAACCATTTTGGGCATAGATCATGGTGCAGTGGAGCCCACTCACTTCATGCCTAGGCAGATCTCCAAGCTTTTGGAGCACCTGCTTTCCTGGATTAGCAAACTAGGCTACACCATCCTTACTGGACATATATTATGGTGTAACAGGGCCCTCTCTCCTCCATACTCAAGCAGATCTTGAGGTATTCAAAGCATCTGCTTGCCCAGATTGTCAGCCTGAGCCGCCCTACCCTTCCTGTATAAAAATTCTGGTGCAAGGATGTCCTCTCCACTTCACATCCAAATAGATCTCCAGGCATTCAGAGCACTTTCTTGCTTCATTTAGCAGCCTAAGTGACCTCATTCATCCTGTACAGAGATCCTTGTGCAGTGGGACCCTCTCCACTTTACAAGCAGGCTGATCTCTGGTATTTGGAGTACCCACTTGCCGAGATCATCAGCCTGAGCCACCTCACCCTTCCTGTGCAGAGATCCTGGTCCAATGGGACCCTGTCTGCTTCATATCCAGGCAGCTCTCCAGGCAGTTGGAGCACCCACTTGCCCAGATGAGCAGCCTCAGTGCCCCACTATTTCTGTACATATTGTGCTGAAGTGGGGCCCTCTGTGCTTTATACCCAGGCAGATCTTGAGGCATCTGGAGCACCTACTATCTTGGATTAGGAGTTAGGCCACCCCCAATCCCTGTGCAGAGAATTTGAAGCCAAGGGGATTTCAGAGTCCATGCCTAGGCACACCACTGGGTGCTTTATGGTCATCTACAGAACTTGCCTCAGCACTAGTGCTTATGTCTGCCATCAGGAGACCCATAGGTGGGCCTGTCTGGTCTGGGCCTACCCATTTTTAGCCCACGCCCCTTGGGTTGAGCAGGGAGACCATGGTGCACTCCACATATCAGCCCATTGGCTGAGGCAACAGAGAGTTTCTCCTAGTAAACAAGGATCAGGTAAACAACACAGTAAGCAACACAGACGCCTTAGCTGGCTCTTACCCATCAGCACCTCTTACCCATCATTGCCATCTACTGGCTCATAGGTTGAACAGCTCAGGCCAGTGTAAAACCTGCTGACAGAAATGCTTAGAAGCAAAGCCAAAGACCCTACTCAGGATTTGCTACAGTCACACCTTTTGGCAGGAGGAAAGGGAAATAAATAATAATAATACTAGTACAGGGAAAGAATAAAGAAAATCTTGCCCCACAAAATAATTAAAATGTTAGAAGTACTAGAGTCTCCAGATGAGAAAGAATCAGTGCAGAAAAACTGGCAAAATGAAAAATCTGAATTTTGTGACACCACCAAAGGATCACACTACCTTTCCAGCAATGGTCCCTATCAAAATGGAAAGACAGAAATGATAGATAAAGAATTCAGGGTATGGATTGCAAAGAAGTTCAGCAAGATCCAAGAGAAGGTTGAAAATCAACACAAATTTCTAAATCAATCCAAGAAATGAAGGAGGAGACAAACATCTTAAAATAAAATCAATCAGAGCTGCTGGAATTGAAAAATTTACTTAGTAATTTAAAAAACACAATTGAAATATTTAGTAGTAGACTGGAGGAAGAAGAAGAAAAAGTTCAGAGCTTGAAGCCCATTCTTTCAAGCTAACTCAGTGAGAAAAAAGTAAAAGAAAAATAATTTTTAAAAATGGACAGTCTTTGATTATGTAAAGTGATCAAACCTATGAATCACTGACATTCCTGAGAGATAAGGAGAAAAAAAAACCTGAAAAACATATTTCAGAAAATAATTCAAGAAAATGTCCCTAAGCTTGCCAGAGAGTTAGAAGAAAACCTGAGAACACCTGAAAAATACTATACAAAATGAATGTCATCAGGCATATAGTCACCAGAATATCCAAGAAAAAAAATTCTTTTTCTCTCTTTCTTTCTTTTTTTTTTTTTTTTTTTTTGAGACAAAGTATCTCTTGTTGCCTAGGTTGGAGTGCAGTGGCACGATCTTGGCTCACTGAAACCTCCATCTTCTGGATTCAAGCAATTCTCATGCCTCACCCTCCCAAGTAGTTGGGACTACAGGAATGTACCACCACACCAAACTAATTTTTATATTTTAATAGAGACAGTTTTTGCTGTGTTAGCCAGACGGGCCTCAAACTCCTGGCCTCAAGTGATCCACCTGCCTTGGTCTCCCAAAGTGCTGGAATTGCAGGTGTGAGTCACTGTGCCTGGCCTGAAAAAAATCTTAAAGGCAGCTAAAGTAAAATGTCAGATGACATACAAAGGGAATCCCGTCAGACTTACAGCAGACTTCTCAGCAGAAAGCTTACACGCCAAGGGAGAATGGAGGTTCATTATCCACAAAAACAAGAATATCCAACCAAGAATTGCATATTCTGCCAAACTAGGCTTCATAAATGAAGCAAATATAAAATCGTTTACAAACAAACAAGTACTAAGGGAATTCATTACCACTAGATACTAGATCAGCCTTACAAGAGAGCCTTAAAGGAGTTCCAAACATGGAAATAAAAGAATAACACCTGCTGCCACAAAAATACACTGAAACTCATAGTCCACATACCCTATAAAGTAAGCACACAATAGAAACTACAAAGTAGCCATCTAACAACTTTATGATAGGGTCAAAACCAAATATATCAATATTAATATTGAATATAAACAGTCGAAAAAACCCACCTAAAAGGCACAGAGTAGCAAGTTGCATTAAAAAAATAGACTTATTTATTTATTCATCTGTTGTCCACAGGAGACCCATTTCACACATAATGACATCCATAAATCAACTTAAAAGATTGAAGAAAGATTTATCATATAAACAGAAAACAAAAAAGAACAGGTGTCACAATTCTTCTATCAGAAAAGACAGATATTAAACCAACAACAGTAAAAAGTGACAAAGAAGGGCATTACATACTAATAAGGGGTTCAATTCAACAAGGTAATTAACCTAAGTATATATGCACCTAACATTGGAGCACCCATATTCACAAAACAACACTTCTAGACCAGATAAAGACTTAGAAAGCCACAGAATAAAAATGGGGGACTTCAGCAATCTACTTATAGCATTAAAGGGATCATTAAGGAAAAAACTAGCAAAGAACTTCTGCATTTAAATTTGACACTTGACCAATTGGACCTGATAGACAGCTACAGAACACTCCACCCGTCAAACATACAATACATATTCTTCTCATCTATACATGGCACATACTCCAGGATCAATAACATGCTCAGTGATAAAGAAAGTCTCAATATACTCAATAAAATCAAAACATATCAACCACACTCTTGGACCACGGTGGAATAAAAATAGAACTCAATACCAAGAAGTTCTTCCCAAAAAACTTGTTCTTGAATGACTTTTAGGTGAATGATGAAATTAAGGCAGAAATCAGAAAAAAAAATGGAAATAAATGAAAACAGAGATGCAACATACCAAAATCTCTGTAGTGCAGCAAATACAGTGTAAACAGGAGAGTTTATGGTGTCATACTGTCACCTCAAAAAGTTA
The DNA here is from genome assembly GCF_003255815.1 of Theropithecus gelada. NCBI lineage: Eukaryota > Metazoa > Chordata > Mammalia > Primates > Cercopithecidae > Theropithecus > Theropithecus gelada. Next base: position 13,813,304 of record NC_037669.1, on the reverse strand, counting down.
GGGAAATCTCAAATAATGATCTCACATAACACGTAAAGGAGCTAGAAAAACAAGAACAAACCAACCTTAAAGCTAGTCAAAGAAAAGAAATAGCCAAAATCAGAGCAGAACTGAACAAAATTAAGACCAAAAAATTTAAGCGAAGAATCAATAAAACCAAAAGTTGGTTTTTGAAAAGATAAACAAGATCAATAGACCACTAGCTAGATTAACAAAGAAAAAAAGATAAAAGAACCAAATAAGCACAATCAGAATCAACAACAGAATCAACAGAATCTTTGTCAACAACAAAAATGACATTACAACAGATCCCACAGAAATACAAAATAGCCCCAGAGAATATTATGAATGCCTCTACACACAAAAACAAGAAAACCTAGAGGGAATGGATCAATTCCTAGAAACACACAACCTCCCAAGATTGAATCAGGAAGAAACTGAAACCCTGAACAGATCAATATTGAGTTCCAAAATTGAATCATTAATAATAATAAAAAAATCTACCAACCAAAAAAAGCTCTGCATCAGATGGATTCAAAGCTGAATTCTACCAGATGTATAAAGAAAAGCTGTTACCAATTGTATTGAAACTATTCTAAAGATTGAGGAGGAGAAATTCATCTCTAACTCATTCTATGAGGTCAGTATCACACTGGCAAAACCTGGCAAAGACATGGTGAAAAAAGAAAACAGCAGGTCAATTTCCCTGATGAACATAGAAATAAAATTCCTTAACAAAATACTAGCAAACCAAATCCAGCAGCACATCTAAAAGATAATTCACCACGACCAAGTAGACTTCATTTCTGGGATGCAAGGTTGGTTGTACATATGCAAATCCATAAATGTGATTCAAGACATAAAGAGAATTAAAAATAAAAACCACATGATCGTCTCAATAGATAACACAAAAAAGCCTTTGATAAAATTCAAATGTCTTTCATAATAAAAACTCTCATAAAACTAGGCATCGAATAAACATGTCTCAAAATAATAAATGTCATCTATATCAAATCCATAGCAAACATCATATTGAATAGACTAAAGCTGGAAACATTCTCCTCGATAACTGGAACAAAACAAAGCTGCTCAGTCTCACCACTCCTATTCAACATAGTACTGGATGTCCTAGCCAGAAATATCAAGGAAGAGAAAGAAAGAAAGAAAACACAACCAGGTCAGGCACCATGGCTCACGCCTTTAATCTCAGCACTTTGGGAGGCCAAGGTGGGCAGATCACCTGAGGTTAGGGGTTCAAGACCAGCCTAACTGACGTGGTGAAACCCCATCTCTACTAAAAATACAAAAATTAGCCAGGCATGGTAGCGGGCACCTGTAATCCCCAGCTACTCGGGAGACTGAGGCAGGAGAATCACTGGAACCTGGGAGGCGGAAGTTGCAGTGAGCAGAGATCACGCCACGACACTCTAGCCTGGTCAACAGAGCAAGACTCTGTCTCAGACAAACAAACAAACAAAAACCCACAACCAAAGAGGAAAAGAGGAAGTCCGACTAGCTCTCTTTTCTGATGATACAATTCTAGATCTAGAAAACCTTAAAGACCCTACCAAAAAAACCTCCTGGAACTGATAAATGACTTCAGTAAAGTTTTAGGACATAAACTCAGTGTACAAGACTCAGTAGCATTTCTACACACCAATGATGATGTACCATGCCAGTACCAAAACAGACACATAGACCAGTGGAACAGAGGCTACAGTTTTGGTTACTGTAGTCTTGCAGTATAGTTGGAAGTTGGCTAGCGTGATCCCTCCAGCTTTATTCATTTTGCATAGGATTGTCTTGCTATACGGGAACTTTTTTGGTTCCATATGAATTTTAAAATTTTTTTTCATAATTCTGTGAAGAATGTCAATAGCAGTTTAATGGGAATAGCATTGAATCTACAAATTACTTTGGGCAGTATGGCCATTTTTACAATATTGATTCTTTTTATCCATGAGCATGGGATATTTTTCCATTTGTTTGTGTTCCCTCTGATTTCCCTGAACAGTGGTTTGTAACTCTCCTTGAGGAGGTCTTTCACTTCTCTTGTTAGGTATCTTCCTAGGTATTTTCTTCTCTTTGTAGCAAATGTGAATGGGAATTCATTCATGATTTGCCTCTCTGCTCCTCTGTCGTTGGTGTGTAGGAATGCTTGTGATTTTTACATATTGATTTTGTATCTTCAGACTTTGCTGAAGTTGTTTATCAGCTTAAGAAGCTTTTGGGCTGAGACATTGGGGTTTTCTAGATATAGTATCATGTCATCTGCAAACAGAGACAATTTGACTTCCTCTCATCCTATTTGAATATCCTTTATTTCTTTCTCTTGCCTGACTGCCCTGGCCAGAACTTCCAATACTATGTTGAATAGGAGTGGTGAGAGAGGGCATCTTTGTCTTGTGCAGGTTTTCAAGGGAAATACTTCCAACTTTTGCCCATTCAGTATGATATTGGCTGTTTTTTGTCATGGAGGAGTCCCTCCTTTGCAATTGTTTGGAATAGTTTCAGAAGAAATGGTACCAGTTCCTCTTTGTACCACTGGTAGAATTCAGCTGTAAATTTATCTGGCCCTAGGCTTTTTTTGGTTGATAGGCTATTTATTACTGCCTCAATTTCAGAATTTATTATTGGTCTTATCAGGGATTCAACTTCTTCCTGGTTCAGTCTTGGGAGGGTGTATGTATCCAGGAATTTATCCATTTTGTCTAAATTTTCTAGTTTATTTGCATAGAGATGTTTATAGTATTCCATTTGGGGTACTCAATAATTCACCTTTCCCCCAATATATATAAACTCTTGGGTATAACCAAGAAAATGCAGAGTTGAAGGTTACCCTATGGTTTATTGATTTAGAACCTATTTCAGTAATCTAACCAGCCAAATATTATGAGGAAGAGAATACTTAATTTTAAACTGAAGAACTATAATTATTTTGTAATGCCCATATCGTTTTCTTATAACTGTTTTTCTGTAAATATTCATTTTATCAAATAATACTATATTGATATATTCCTGATAGCTACAAAATGGCATAAAGATACTTTTACCCCCAAATTAAATTTTTTTAAAAAAACTAGAAGTCTCTAAAAATAGACATAGATAATTCCTGAGTCATTTTAGCCTTTTAAAAGCATTTCACACCCTACAAATCATTGATGCTATATTCTTTCCCAGATAGTTCGTGGAGATCCGGGTATTCTCTTGCTGTGCCTAGGCCTGGCAGCATTCCTGCTTTTCTGGAAATGCCCTAAATGTAGGAATGCCAGTTTTACCAAATGAAAATATAGAAACCCCAGTTAAATTTCAGAGAAACAATGATAAATTATTAATATCTGTATGTCTCAAATATTGCATGGGGCATATTTATACTAAGAAAGGAATTTTACCTGAAATTAAAAAGTAACTGTGTGTCTCTTATTTTACCAGGTAACCCTAACCGCACAGCCTCATTTCACGTCTCTTGTGAACTGTTGTAATGAATTGTCTTCTTGCAATGCAGAGCACATTGCATCTCTCGAGCCAGCTTTCTCATCTAGGGTAGGTAAAGGCCCTAGAGCAGGCATATTTTCCTCGTGCTGCTCCAGTGAAACTTCATTTTTCTCCTAGGTTGGTACCATCATTGTCTCCTCACCCCACCACATCCTTGCCAACATGTAAAGTAGACGGAATTAGCTTATGGCCAACTTAACAGTTCTGCTTACCAATCACCCCATGACATTAAACAACAAGCACAACTGATTGTGTTTCCTCCAGTTGTCAACATAACTGGAGGTTGAATTTTATGATCTCTGATGTTTCTCCTGCTCTAACATTTTGCAACTCTAAGTCCCTCAGCACTGGGAGGTTTTGCAAATTAAACAACCTCTTAAAATAAATATATGTGGGAAATAGCCTAAATATTGTTGTTGCTTTTTAACCTCTAGGTTTTGAAAATTTTTATTTAATTGATCTGTGTTCACTTTTTATGATTGATATGCGTGTAAGTAGGTATGTAGGTAGGTGCGTTTTTAAAGACAGTGTGTTCAATTTTACTTGCAACCAGCGAGAATTGTATACAGATACAGATACAGAATTGTATATGGATACATAATTATATCTGTAATGTAAGAAAGAAAAGCTGTTAATTTGATATTTCTACCACAGAGGCACTCAGATGAATCTATTCTTATTTGAAAAAAATAAAACTCTCTAAATGTTTGAAATGTACTCATCATTTGCCACAATCTCCTTCTGTTGTGTTAGAATATTTTTTCTAGTTAATATTCAAAACAAAGCATTCACAGTTTCCTCCCTTTTTTTCTTTTCTAAGCACATAACTAAATAAAATTAAAGTTTCGAAAGCCACTGCCCCTCTGTCTCCTGTGTGGTCGGTCATTGCCAGTGATTTCCCGTGCCCCTGTTTGCTGATGGAGACCACACTGCCTTCCATTTCAATTACGGCATTAGAATTCCAAGCGAAGGATTCGGAGGAAAAATAATTTCCTTTGACTAAAGTGGTTCTTCAGTGTGATTTCGTATCTCTCTAAGGATTGCAGAGTTCATTTGCTTTGTCCTCTGATTTACTATTTTTCTTTATATTAAACACTAATTACATTTTCCTATTTTCTCCCTTCTCTCCCTCTGCTCCATTTTCTCTTTGCTTTTATATAACATAGTTACTCCCAAGTAAAATAAAGTATCATTTTTCAAGTATCACACTGAAATTAAAAGCAGGTCCATTCACAATGGCACATCTAAATAATATTAAAAAAGAAAAATGCATATACATATTGCCCTCTTTGAATTCATTCTCCCTGATTTGTATTATAAAATGTGAGCCAGAAATTGCCTTAGATTTTTTCCAACCGAAGCTGCTCACCAGTGTGGCCTGTTCCCAGCTGCAGAGGAGTCACATCTAGCTCTCTGAGAGATGCTGTTAAAACCCGTCTTATTAGGCTGGATGGGGGCGAAAGCACCCCTTTACTTTTCTCCCTTGGAAGAAAAGGTAAACTCCCAGAATACAAAGGGCACCTTTGTAAATCTGTCTCTGAATCACCAATATTTATACCTTAGCTGTGAGAGAGGGGACTGAATGTCACTAAAGTGATTTTTGGATTTGTAATTTCTGATAATTTTATATGTTAGTAATTGGAATGTCATAATTTAGGGTCTCAGTCTAAATTTCTGATTTAACATAATATTAAAATCTTGTTTGCAGCTTATCATAGTTGGAACTTAGAAATATGAATTTATTGACTCACTTTTTAAAAAATTCAGAGTGATTATGATAGTTCTTCGTCATAAACTGAAATCATTATCAGATAACTATTGAGGCATTTTAAGTTGGTTTTATACAAATGAAACAAAATCCTGAAATAATTTCAGGGCAGTATTTTAATAAAAATACAATGTGAAAGTTTTAAATATATCCAGTATCTACTTTTTAATTTTGTATACCTATACTAGGTTAGTTTTCATTAGTTAAGAGTAAACATTCTATCATTTTTTTTTTTGTAAGCAGGAGATTTCAGAAAACAGTCACTTTTTGCCTGTTTAATTATTAGTATATTATGCAATATTTTTAATGTAACTTGAGGTTAGAGAATTCTTAAGTTGCCGGGCGCGGTGGCTCAAGCCTGTAATCCCAGCACTTTGGGAGGCTGAGACGGGCGGATCACGAGGTCTGGAGATCGAGACCATCCTGGCTAACCTGGTGAAACCCCGTCTCTACTAAAAAAAATACAAAAAATTAGCCGGGCGAGGTGGCGGGCGCCTGTAGTCCCAGCTACTGGGGAGGCTGAGGCAGGAGAATGGCGTAGACCCGGGAGGCGGAGCTTGCAGTGAGCTGAGATCCGGCCACTGCACTCCAGCCTGGGCCACAGAGCTAGACTCCGTCTCAAAAAAAAAAAAAAAAAAAAAAAAGAGAGAATTCTTAAGTTAAGATTCTGAAAATAAATTTAGAATATTCTCCTTTAAAAACATGAGATACAGAAACATCTGAACTTACAAAATAAGTTTTTGAGAGTTAAAAATATATATAACACATTTGAATAGTTAAAGCTTTCTTAGAGAACACAGTACATAAGAGAAAATTAATAATTATTTTTCTAGTTAGCTTATAATTGCATGTGCAACTACTTTATAATCATACATGTTAAATGGTTTCATATATATTATTTATTTTCACAATAATTTCATAAGGACAATATTAGCATCTGTGTCATATAGATGAAGACACGATTGCACACCATAGAATACTATGCAGCCATGAAAAAGGATGAGTTCATGTCTTGACAGGCACATGGATGAAACTGGCAACCATTATTCTCAACAAAGTAACACAAGAAGAGAAAACCAAACACTGCATGTTCTCACTCATAAGTGGGAGTTGAACAATGAGAACACATGGACACAGGGAGGGGAGCATCACATACTTGGGCCTATCGGCAGGTGGAGGACTGGGGGAGGGATAGCACTTGGAGAAATGCCTAATGTAAATGACGAGTTGATGGGTGCAGCACAGTTACGTTGCAGGATACAAAATCGACACACAAAAAATCAGTTGTGTTTTTATACAGTAACAATGAACTATCTGAAAAAGCAATTTAAAAAGCAATCCCATTTACAATAGCATCAGGAAGAAAAAATACCCAGGAATAAATTTAGCCAGGCAAGTGAAAGATCTGTACACCAAAAATTATAAGCGTTGATGAAAGAAATGTAAAAAGATACAAATGAAGGGAAAGATATCACATGTTCTTGAATTAGAAGAATGAATATTGTTAAAATGTCCAAACTGCCCAATACAATCTACAGATTCAACACAATCCCTATCAAAATTCCTATGACATTCTTCACAGAAACAGAAAAAAAAATACTAAAATTCATGTGGAACCACAAAAGCAATATTGAAAAAGAAGAACAAAGCTGGGGACATGACATTTCCTAAATTCAAACAGTATTTCAAAGCTGTAGTAATCAAAAGTTTGGTACTAGCGTAAAAACAGACACATAGGTCAATGAAACAGAATAGAGAGCTCAGAAATCACCCACTCATATATGGTGAACTAATCTTTGACAACTGCACTAAGATTACAGAATGAGAAAAGGATTGTCTCTTCAAGAAATTATGTTCGGGAATCTGGATAGCCATGGGGTATTTGGTGGAGGGGAAGAAATAAACACTTTTCTTATACTATACACAAAAGTCAATTCAAAATGGCGTAAGACAAATGTAAGACATGAAACTGTACAACTCCAAGAAAAAGTCTTATGGAAAAAGATTCTTGACATTGTCTTAACACAGGCAACAAAAGTAAAAATAAATGAGTGGAATACATCAACTGAAAAAGTTTTGCGTGGCAAAAAAAAAAAAAAAAAAAGAAAAACAAAAACAGAAAAAGCAACCTACAGAATGGGGGAGACATTTGGACACACCATGTATCTGGTAAGTTAATATATAAAAAGTATAAAGAACTCATACAACTCAACAGTAAAAAAATCTCAAATAATCTGATTTTTAAAATGGGCATAGGACCTGAGTAAACATTTTTCCAAAGAAGATATATAAATGCCCAATATGTACATTAATCTCACTAATCATCAGAGAAATGCAAATGAAAACAACAAGATATCACCTCATACCTGTTAGTACAAAGGCTATCAAAAAGACAAAAGATAGAAAGTATTGGAAAGGATGTGGAGAAAAGGAACCTTTTGTACAGTGTTGGTGGGAATGTAAATTAATGCAGACATGAAGATAATTAAGATGAAAAACAGTATGGTGGTTCCTCAAAAAATTTAAAGTAAAACTACCATATGATCCAGCAATTTCACTTTCAAATACATAAACAAAAGAAATAAAATCACTGTCTTGAAGAGATATCTGTACTACCTTATTCATTGAAGCATTATTTGCAGTAGTCACAATATAGAAAAACCTAAGTATCTATTGACAGATGAATAAATAAATAAAATTTGTTGCATATATACACAATATACACATACAAATATTATTCAGCTGTAAAAAGGAGGATATTCTGCCATTTGCAACAAGAGAGATGAACCTATAGGTAATTATTCTAAGTGAAATAAACCACGTAGAGAAAGACAAATACTGTATGGTATGACTTACATGTGAAATCTAAAAATTTAAAATGTCAAACTCATAGAAACAGAGTATAATGATGATCCCAGGGGCTGGAGTGTGGGGAAAATGGGGAGGTGCTGATCAAAAGATACAAACTTTCAGTTATATAATAATATGATCTTAGGCTCTAATGTGCAGCCTGATGACTCTGGTTAATAAAACTGTATTGAGTACTTGAAATTTGCTAGAAGATTAGATCTTAAGCAGTCTCGTCTAATGGAAAACAAAACAAGGTAACTGTAAGATGATGACTGTGCTAATTAACTTGATGGTGGTAATCATTTCACTATATATGTGTGTGTGTGTGTGTGTGTCAAATGATCATGTTGTACACATTAAGTGTATTAAATCTATACAACTGTGTTAATTATGCCTCAACAAAACTAGAAAAAACAGAAATAGAATCAACCTAATTTAAAAAAGAACAACACCGCCCCCCCACCCCCCCCACTCCAGGCTAAAACAACATCTCCATTTGAGGCGCTCTGTATCTCTCAGGTTTATATGATAAAATCTACTGAGATTATTTACTGATGCTGTGCTCAGCCATTGGCTGGGGGAAGTGCATTGGAAGCATGGAATCAACACAATCACAGAAATGGATCCAGGAGTGCTGGTGCAGGCAGCCCTTCTCTTATGCTCCCTACAGAAGGAAATCTGAACAGTACATTTTAATGGCCATCAGTGTGGTATCCTAGAAAGAAAGTGAAGAACAAAAAGGAGGAATATTGTGTTGTGTAAAATGCTGACGATAGCTCAAAGAGGAGGGATGAGAACTGGTGATTGGATTTAACAACGTGGATGTCATGGATGTATTTGACAAGAAGTTTTGGTGGACTCGTGAGGACTAAAACCTAATAGGATTGGGTTTAAAAGTGAATAGGAAGAGAGACAGACTGTGAGAAGAGATTACTATTTGAAGATGATTTGCCAAAACAAACAAAACTGAGTTATCTGTATTCGTCCATTTTCACACTGTTGTAAAGATACTGCCTGAGACTGGATAATTTATAAAGAAAAGAGATTTAATTGACTCACAGTTCCACATGGCTGGGGTGGCCTCAGGAAACTTACAATCATGGCAGAAGGCAAAGAGGAAGCAAGCTTAGACCTTCCCACATGGCAGCAGAAGAGAATGTGTGAGTGCAGGAAAAACTGCCATTTATAAAATCATCAGATCTCATGAGAACTCACTCACTATCACAATGAGAGCATGGGAGAACGACCCCCATGATATAATCACCTCCCACCAGGTCCCACCCACAACACGTGGTGATTACAATTCAGATTACAATCCAAGGTGAGATTTGGGTAGGGTCACAGAGCCAGACTCTACCATTATCTGAATGGGAAGTAAAGAAAACGTTCTTTAAAAAGTGGAAAATTAGCATCATGTTTGTATGCTGTTGGAATAATTCATTAATGATGCCAAACACTTAATTGGCCTGTCTGTTATATTAATGGCCCATCATGCATCATGCGTCTCTGTTTCTAGGCCTCTTAGTGATATAAGTTTGCACCCATCAAGAGGGGAAGTCTATTTTTCCCCAACTCTTACATCTGAGTTGGCATTGTAGCTTATCTTAACCAATATAATGCTACAGAAGTGACATCGTGTGCCCTCTATGGACGGGTTTTAAGAGGCATTGAAGCTGCTGATTTCACCAACTACAAATACTTTCTACATATCATTTAAAAAGTCCAATTTATCCTGGAGGTAGAAGACAACATATGCAGAAGAGAACCAGGGTTGTCCAGCCAACAGCTGACACAACAGCAAACATGTGAGTGAAGCTACCTTGGACAACCAGTCCTAGTCAAATGACCAGCTGCCTACAGAGCGACCTCAGGCATGAGAAGAGAAGAATGCCGGGCTAAACCTACATGGTCAAACCACAAGTTTATAAGACATAGTGAATATTTGATTATATGTTCAGCAACCTTAGGAGTGATTTATTAACAGTGATAGATAACTGATAGAGTCCCAAAATACCTTTTTAAAAATCTTATCCTTTGCTTTTCTTCTATATGTTATAACGTTCACTTACATTAGGTAAAATAAGGAATGTTCTATGCAATTGCAATTTGCACTGTATCATGTCCAAGTCTTAACTAGCTAGACATATTTATACTTTAAGTCCTACCTATATTACCTGGACTGGTATCTCCACATACTTTTACTGCCTTTGGGTGTACTTACTGCTCAATTTATTTATATCTTTGTTGTGCTCTATTACACTTCATCACACACATGTATGTATTGGTTTGATTACCTAAGTGACTATGGCAAGAGATATGTCTATCACGAAACAACTCAAATGGTTTACTTTCACTATGTCTTCCTCCTTTCTTCCCTTCCTCCTTCCTTTCTTTTCTCTTTTTTCCTTCCTTCCTTCCTTCCTTCCTTCCTTCCTTCCTTCCTTCCTTCTTTCCTTCTTTCCTCCTCCCTCCCTCTCCTTTTCTTTCTCCATCCTTCCTTCCCTTTTATCTTTCATTCTTTCCTTTCTCTTAGAATTTAAATAGATTTCCTACAGTATCTGCAAAAGCACACTTTATTGATGAGACGAAAATATTTATTTTGATTTGCAATAACAAAGTTGCTCTGAAATATAAAAATGTAGAGAAATAATCTCTACAATATAGTCTTTAGAGTTAAGAACTCCTAGACATAAAGCAATGAAGTGAAATCTTAAATTCTTCAATAAGCCTGTAAGTTGTTTAACATATGCTTTGATATATTATCAACATCATTGAACAACTAATTATGCAAAATATTTCTTTTACACACATAAAATGATACACATATACTCTACTATTTGGCTATACCCACTTGAGCCACTTGCTAGCTTTATATATTTGAACAAGATGCTTAATCGTTTTCTATGTAATTTTCTTCATTTTAAAACTTTCATAAATCTGCTGCCTATTTCACAGGGTTTTATTTGCTAAGATTAAATGATATCACATTTCTATATAGCCTTAGAACAGGACTCAAATATTTTAAGCACCAAATAAATATTAGCTGGTATTATGATATATATGTTTAAGCATTATATACGTGTATATATATATATCATACTACACTATCTAGCTCTTCTCATTATCACTTTTAAATATTGGGTTTGCCAAATTATTTTGAAGCAAGCTGGCTTCTTATTAACCAATTTAAACATTTGTCCAAAGATACTCTTTCTCTACTTTATACCTATGTTATCTGGAATCAACTACTTTGTAAAATCTGTGATGATAAGTAGCCATTAGATTTATTCTCTGGAGTAAAATCGCTACTTTCATTGAAGTGGGTTTAATTAATTTAAACTCTAAAAATGTAAATGAATTTTGGGAAGTACATTAAGAAATGAAAGATAAGGTGATAAGTAATGGACTCAGAGTTGGTCATCTTCAAAAATAATGTTTCTTCCAGATTGTCCAACAAAGAAATGAAGTCACCATCTACTTCTCTAGAAAGTTGTACTAAAATTTGGAGGAAGGGTATAAATAAATAGTTATCATGACTAAACAGGTCTGTCAGAGCTCATGACTTCATGTTTTCATATGTTAAGCTTGTACCACACGTGTTATTATAAGGTATCTTGTGGCTGGTGTACAAGATTGCAATTCATACTAACAGATGTTTCGGAAGGAAATTATTTGTTTAATTTGTTTATGAGTCAGAGAATTTTTGTCTGAATGTAATTATATGAGGAGACCACAATTTATGAATGGGTTGTATTCCAAAAGTGTATTTGTGAGTTAGTTGTTTGGGATGAAGAGCATATTTTTGTGTATAAACTAGTTTAAATTTTAGTGTTTCCTAAGCAAGACCGCAAATAGCTGCTTTAACCCATTATTTGGCTGACATTATCCATATATTATTCCTGAGTCCCTGGAGAAAGAATTTGGAGAGAAAATGGCCCCTTCCTTTTCTAGCCAGGTTGTTTGTTTTGATTTTACTCATCATGGCCTTTCCCACTGTCCAGCATTGCTTTTCCTATGACTCTCATGAGACTTCGTAAGCCCTAAAGTACCCTGAAGGAAAACTACTCTGGTCCAACCCATCCTTGGCAAAATTCACACTATTTTAAAGTTGTCTGCCTCCATTTTCCCATTATCAACGTGGCCTATCGTTCATTATTGCTGATCTCAGGTTATAATAAGAAAATAATGTAGTGTTGTCTACTCCTCCTCCTCCTCCTTCCTCTTTTTATCATCCCAGGAGTATTTCTAATTTGAAAACAGGATATTTGTTCATCCAAATTCTTGTATTTGATAGACACTTTATGACTTTCAAAATGAGAGGAAAAAACTCAGACATTTTGGAGAGATGACATTTTGTACTCAGGGCCAACATGTCGGTCTTTTCCTGCCAAGAAGTCTGAGTCTTTATCTCCTCTAGTTAATTTTATTTCTTATAACCCTTCCCCTTTTGCGGTTCATGAATTAACACTTTCTCTAAAACTTTTACCCAGAAGTTCCTATTTTACAAACATTGATATATACTGAGCTAAGATAAAAAGCAGAAAAAGTTTATATGTGCATACATTTTTTCCAAATGTATTTTTCTAGTTTAACAAATTCATAGTTGACTAATTATTAATTGGTGTTGTTTGTCTCCCAGACTCAGTAGTGCACTCCCTCTGTGGGTAGAAAAGCCGTGTGTTATTTGGTACTCTATTGCATGTCTAGAGCTCAGCACAGTGCCTGAAACTGAAATTCCCAACAAGTACTTAATGAATACAGTGAAAGTTTTAAAATTGGTTCGTACTTAATACATGCCAAAGTAGACACTTAAAAGTACTTGAGTTAAGAATTAATAAGCTACACTCTATATACTGCAGATATCTGTTCAGGGAAATGAACGATGTGATAATTTGATTTTTACTTTATATTTCTTCTCTTTTTTAGAAAAGAATAAGGATTAACTTCATTTATTATAAACAATAAATACCATTTTCAACTGGAAAATAATTTTGATTTTTGGATGTTATAGTAAAAAGAGTGAATAGAAGGTTGAAAGAGAAAATATGGCAGTTGTCCTCTGGTCAGACTTCATATATACTTGAGATGTATTTGGCATTTCTGCAAAAAAGAGGAATTTAAATAGTGAGAATTACATAAAATGTGAGTTTTGAACTTGCTTATCACATGTGTAAATGAAACTGAGACATATAAAGTGTGGGAAACAAATCTGAATTTATATGTGCAACCTGAAATTAAGACAAGTAAAAGTTTTATCTAGTAAGATAATGCCACATAATATAATACACTTAAAAGTAATTCATACAAGACTGTCGTGCTGGATGCACTTTTATTTAGTTTAAACAACTCTGCAGTTTGCAAAGTGTTTGGGTGGCCCTTTCTGATTTACACTGGAACATTGACATTATTAATAAAACATGAGTCTGTGAGGTCTGCAGAGAACAGTCAACACACAGCAGATGGAGATGCTTGTTTATTAACAGGTATGAGTTAATAAGATGCAGCCGTATAAAGACTTACCCTTGACTCAACTCTAAGTCTGCCTGTTTAATGTTATTAAGTTCAGAAGATATTGATATCTTGGTAGATTCTTTTCTAATGGATCATCTGCTCTTTATTTTCAACTATTCTTAAATTAATTCATTAATGAAGTTTTAGCAGAAAATACCGTCCAAAAACTCATCAGGATTCAGTTCATTACAACAATCAGTAGCTTTTTAGCTCCAAATACTTTCAAACAGTTGTGACTTCAGAAAATAGTATTTATATACTAATGCTTCAAAATTTAAAAATAGTGTTTATCCACACAGTTTTAGAAACATATACATTAATATTTGATGGAAACTCTAAAGTTATCCTCGAATATCCACTCTTACAAATCACATTAACACAAAGAAAGATTTCTTATTGGAAAGATTTCTGCACATGGATTTTAAATCAACAAATTTCTGAGATAGTTAACTCACTTAAGTCTCAGTTTTTAAATTTATTGTGAATTTTGTGTGCCAAGAGATACTCAAAGTTTTGGACCTAGAGCTATAGATAAGATTACATATGTAATATGTTTTTTATATATGTGTGTATTTTATATATATATATATCACATATATATTACATGTATATTCTCTGCATCATGCATACATGTATATATTACGTGTATGTATATTTACATATATGTTAAATATATGTATACATATATGGTATCATGTTACATATGTCATATATTTTTACAGATGTTATATATGTCTGTATATATGTATTACATATATGTATATATTTATTCTCTGCAGTATGTATTACATATATGTATATATTACATGTGTGTACACAATATACATATATGTGTACATATGTATATATGTATGCAAAAACATATATATATATATATATATATCTTGCATCTCAAAGGAAAAGAGGAACTTGTATGTATGGATCACCTACTAGTAGCTGATACTTCACCATCATTCTTTCCATAGGAACATGTGATTTGATTTCAAAAAATAGCAATAGGAAAGTTATCTTGAACTCTGATCTTAAACTCAGAGAACATCTGATTTCAAATTCAGACTTTTGTACCCAAGACTCATATGCTCCTAACTCTCCACTAACTTCAAATTAGATTCCATCTACTAAGCTCACCCTGTTTCCATGTATCGGTTCGTTCTACTTTCATCAGTATCAAAACTTCACTTCTGCAATTCCCCTATTTAAAATCCACCTATACTTCATTATAGGGCACAATGTCTAGCTCTAGAAAGCTTTCCACCATAGCCTGAACCCTTATTAATCTCTTTTTTTGTGTAAGTATAATGCCATTGCCATATTATTTTCCTTCTTGTGTTTTATTTATCTAAAAAACAAAACCCACAACTTAACAGTTCATTTTCTACCTCATTGTCATGTTTCTAATTATTTTCAATATATGTTTATATCTAGTAACTAAATGGTAACGTGATCACGGTTCAGACTCCTCAGAATATCACAATTACAGAATAACAGCCAGAGGGGACAAATTAATTGTCTTTGTGGAATTAGCAGAACCAATACATTTAGGTTTTTTCTTTGACAATACACATTACAAAAGTAGAAGAAAGTGCTTTAAAGATTTTAGCATCACAAAAGGACTGGCAGTAACTTTTGTTTGCCTAACCAAAGTTATCTCTGCATCCATCTCCCTTATTTTTTGATAGCCGAAGCCAGATTTTATTCATTCATTGACTTTGATTTGACCAAGGAATAAGCAATTCACAAAAGTCTTTTTCCTTTGCTAGTGATTGCTTTAGTTGTGAGCATGTGATGCAAACTTGACAAATACAAAGTAAGGAGGTATTTGCTGAAGCACTTCCCATACAGTTTTCTTCATTTTAAAAATGATGTAGATAAAGGTTCTCCCAATTGTTGTGCCTTTGGATGTTGCTGAGTAAAATAATGATGGCTAGAATTTCTGCAGCCATATGACATTGACGGGAAACATTGAGATCCAAAATTAGCCAATCTGAATCCATCCTTTCTTCAGAATTCTTGTTATATAAACCAATAAATTTCATTATCTATAAGAATTAAATTTTACTCTTAAGACTGTATTTGATTAGGTCTTTTGATATTTGCAGAAGAATCCAGCCTAACTGCTGTAAATATCTTAACAGATAATCCTAGTAAATATTCCAAGCGATTAGAAAATATTTTCGTGTTAATACTTTTGAATATTTAGTGAATTACTGTCATTTTTGGGAATTTGTATGTTCCATTCTTTCATTTGCTGACAAAAGTTACTAATTATTGAAGTAAAATAAACTGTTAGCATGAAAGAAATGAACTTGAAAGAGTTTAACTATAGACAGAGGAAATGTCGAATGAGCAAGACTGTTTCTTTGAGATTACATCAGTTGTTTATTACAGACTGCCGTGAGTCATTGTAGGATTTACATAATAAAAAAAAAATGCATGTTTCCTTCTCATTTTGGTTAAAATTGTAACATATGTTTCCATACAGAATTCTGAAAATTTTTGATTGAACAAAGCAGTTATTATGATCACCAAACACATTTGTGACCAATAGAAAAAAATCATAAAGAATATCAAAGCAAGATGATGGTGATCTATTCTTCTGCTTTTCCTTCCCTACAAATACCAACTTGAGTTTGCTTGTTCTATTAAAACGTGTGGGCTTCGAGGGACAAGATGAGTAAAGCATTCCGGATTTGCTACTACAGCACATTTTGACAGGTTGATGTGTATAACATGATTGATCATCAGGATGAAAATAGAAATAAAAGCAGAAATGAAATCATGCCAACCTGAGGGAAATGAATGTTCTGTTAATCTTTTAATTATTTTTTGAATAAATTGAGCTGACTTTTGCTTTCTAGAGTTTGTTTTACCACTATAATATGTTTTAGCTATTCAGCAAAATAAAGTTGAAAAGTATACTATCATCAAGTTTATGATATTGAATATGAAGTAAGCACATTATTATTTGATATAGATAGGTAATTCAATTATATTTCTTCCTTTATTGTAGGAAAAGAGATCTTGATTTCCTTGTCCTCATGTTTATTTCTTGACTTTATTTATAAAGAGGAAACTTTAGACAAGTAACTTAACATCTGAACCTCTCTTTCTCTTATGTAAAAAATGGAATAATATTGTCAACCTTACATAATTATTATAAAACTCTACTTAAATAACATATAAAAAACACATATTCAATAGTTGACTTAATCTCAGTTTAGAAAAATTTTTCTTAGTAAGAATGTTAAATTTTCAAACTAATAAACATTATTTTAAGATGTAATTGTCTTGAGTAAGTGTTTGAATAAGTGTGAAATTAGTTTTATAAATAAATTTTTTAAAATTATACTCTATGTTCTAGGGTACATGTACACAACGTGCAGGTTTGTTACATATGTATACATGTGCCATGTTGGTGTGCTGCACCTATTGACCCATAGTTTACATTAGGTATATCTCCTAATGCTATCCCTCCCCTCTCCCTCCACCGTACAACAGGCCCTGGAGTGTGATGTTCCCCTTCCTGTGTCCAAGTGTTCTCACCTATGAGTGAGAACATGCGGTGTTTGGTTTTCTGTCCTTGTGACAGTTTGCTGAGAATGATGGTTTCCAAATGCATCCATGTCCCTACAAAGGACATGAACTCATCCTTTTTTATGGCTGCATAGTATTCCATGGTGTATATGTGCCACATTTGCTTAATCCAGTCTGTCATTGATGGACATTTGGGTTGGGTCCAAGTCTTTGCTATTGTGAATAGTGCTGTGATAAACATACGTGTGCATGTGTCTTTATAGCAGCATGATTTATAATCCTTTGGGTATATACCCAGTAATGGGATGGCTGGGTCAAATGGTATTTCTAGTTCTAGATCCTTAAGGAATCGCCACACTGTCTTCCACAATGGTTGAACTACTTTACAGTCCACCAGCAGTGTAAAAGTGTTCCCAGTTCTCCACATCTTACCATGTGTATGTTGCTGCCCGGAATTCATAAGAAATATACTTTAAAGAGTTAAATTGGCAAGAAGGCTTCCATAAGCAAAGAGCTATCATGCATATGAAGCAAATGTTAAAAATGGAAATGACACATATAAAGTAAAATAGCAAATAATGTAGAGTATAGAAACAGAAGACATTTAAATTATTGGAACAAAGTTTCAAGTTATTTATATAACTCAGAATATAATCCATTTTGCTCTTTATAAAAACAACTATCCTCATATTTAGTTCCTATTGGTTTAAAAAGTTCAGAGAAATTACAATATTGACTTAAAGATACTATGATCAATGAAAAATAAAAGAATACTACCAAAACAGACATCCATGTAACCCTAATAGTAAATGTTAAAAACCACTAAATTGCAATAGAAATATAAGTGCTTTAGGCAAGAGAGGACAAATGAGCTCATTGATTTTTTTTCTTCATTCATTCAACAAATATTCTTCCAACATTTTCCTCACGTGTTCCACCCTTAGCCAGATACCTTCCATAATTTCTCTGCATACAGTTGACAGGTTACCATTGTTTTACTTACCAGTGTATCTATAATTCAAATAGTTGTTATCAGGTGAAAAGTGATAGTCATTAAGGAAAAAGAAAGTTTTTTTGCCAAACGAAGAAAAGAAAAGCATTTTATGTGTCAGTAATTTTCCTTTGTTACTTTTTTAAGCAACAAAGAAAAATTAACTTACAATTAACTTACTTAAAATTCAGTGAGGGCACAGTTTCCTTTGCACATCAATTTTACAGTATTTCTCTCAACATGAAAATACATTTCTTATCTTCTTTCTCAGTAATGGGTCACAGGAATTCTAATCCAAATCTCATGCAGTATTTTTTGATATATAACATACCAAATTTAGAAAAATCTGAACAACCATTTAAAAAATTTTTAATATCTTAAATTATTCTTAGAGAAAACAAAATTTGTCTTTGGAAATGTTAGGTATATTAAGTAGCATTAGAAATATTAGATCATATCATTGAGGTAATATAAATGAAAGTAAAAGTAAAATTGTTCTTATTTCTTGAGTTGATTTCCAGTTTTCACTCTATTAACTCAATACAGAAATGATATCTTTAGGGCTGCCCTCTTTTTGCTTCTTTCCCTGATTTCTCATTATAACCTATGGTAATCAACTATAGAATAAAATCATAACATTGTCATCAGTGCCATCTTGAGTGACAGCTTATCCTGATAGCATGTATCTACTACTTCCTGAATACCAGTTAAACTTTTGGTTTCAACTGTGTATTTAAACCAGTGTTTGCATTATTTGTATCAATTCTCATTATTCAAAAAATAGTTTTCTTCAATCCAATTATTTCTACATAGTTTTCACATCTGTTGGGCAGTACATTTCTGAGAGTAGGGATTTGTTTTAATTAATTCTATAATTCACCTTAGAAATTAACATTCTATCTGACAACTAAAAAGTAACCAATAGTTATTTTTTTCAAAAAATAGTGTTCACACTCTTTGAGTTCATTTGTCCTCTTTTGCCTAAAGCACTTATATTTCTATTGCAATTTAGTGTTTTTTAACATTTATTATTAGGTTAATATGGATGTCTGTTTTGGTGGTATTCTTTTATTTTTCATTGATCATAGTATCTTTCAATCAATATTGTAATTTCTCTGAACTTTTAAAACCAACAGGAACTAAATATGATGATGGATGTTTTTATGAAGAGCAAAATGTGTTATATTCTGAGTTATAAAAATAACTTGAAACTTTGTTCCAATAATTTAAATCTTTCTTTTGTTTTTGTACCTATATTATTGGCTATCTTACTTTATATGTGTCATTTCCATTTTTAACATTTACTTCATATGCATAACAGCACTTTACTTATGGAAGTCTTCTTACCAATTTAATTTTTTAAAGTATATTTCTTATGAATTCCCTGCAGCAACATACACATGGTGGAAGATATAATCAGTTCTCTAAATGTATCAGTTTCTTTTAAAATTCACTTATAAAACTAATTTCAGACTTATTCAAGTACTTACTCAAGACAATTACATTTTTAAATCATGTTTATTAGTTTGAAATGTTAATGTTTTTACTAAGAAAAATTTTTCTAAGTGATGGTATTTCATTTTATGAATATACTGTAATTTATTCATTATTTTTAATACCTAGATTGATAATATTTTTATTAATAAATTGCCATAAAGAGTCCTATAATGTTTCTATATAGATACTTGTGAAAGGTTCTCCAGAGTGGAAATGACTAGGAATAGAATTGCTGGGTCATGTGAGATGGATTTCTTCTATTTTAATGTGGCAAAGCAAAAATCTAGAGGATTTTCTTCACATTCAGCACACGTTGCATTATTATATGCTATGATAGTGTAGAATTCATTATAATCATCTCAGGTGAAGTACCAAGTAGAGCTTAAATATTGGAGGATGTCTTTAAAATATTAACAAAAAAAGAGAGAATGGCAATTTGATGTGAGTTCTGAACATCATATTTATCTAGTGCATTGGGCAACAGTTTCCTACAATGTCTTAAAAATTTTTAGGCCATGATTAAGTTTTTATTTTTTAGTTAAAGGTGTAAATCCCCAAAGTGTATTCTTTTTTATTTTTCATTGACATATAGTAATTTTACATGTTTATGAACACAGTGTGATATTTTGATATATGTACACAATGTTTAAGGATCCAATCAGTGTAATTGGCATATCCATCATTTCAAGTATGTGTCATTTCTTTATGTTGGGAACATTCAAAATCTCTACAAGCTTTTGAAACTATATACTACATTAGTATTAGCTATACTCGTCTTATAGAGCCATGGAGCACCAGAATTTATTCCTTCTATTTAGTTGTAATTTTGTATCAGTTAACCAATCTCTCTCTATCCTTTCCTTTCTCCTATCTTTCACATCCTACAGTAACCACAATTAGTTTTTGAATATTATCTCCAGTCCCTGCCATTTAAATAATTTACTAAGTGGCAGTGATAGACTAGGAGGGAAAACTGAAACAATATTTAAGACTCGATATAATGAGAGAGGAATCCTTGGATCCTTTTCATCTTATTCTGTGCTTCTCCAGTAGTTCACTGTGTGTATCATTTGTGATAAATCGTGGTTCCTTGTACTATATCATCATCATTGTCATCTAAAGGCAGGCGGAACTTACCAAAGTATAAATTACTACTCAAGAGAAAGCCACACTGGATAACGCATTCATATATTTTTTGAGCTTCTGAAATATCTTCTGATAAAATAATTAACCAGATAGTACTGGGTTTGAATATTTATTAGGTCCAGGGTGAGTAGGTATCAATCTTCTATTACTCATTTTTTAAATAAGGATAAAAAGTTGCTTGGCCAATCTTTATGCATTTAAAGGGAATAGAACACTATATTTTTAGGAATTTATTGAAGAAAGCATCTAACTCATCTTTGTTGTCAATATGTACTGTGAATGACAGATATAAAACTGCACTTCAGAGGATTCAAAAACACAAACAAAACAAAAAATATACAAACCTTTCACCTTCAACCAATAAAATTTAGTCTAGTGATTGATTAGAAAAAAATTATACTTATTCTTTTGAATTTAACACTAGCATCTTTTCTTTGAATAGCCTTTCTGAATTCAGTGCAAAGATTACATGCTCACAGTACTTACCACACATTTTTATGATATATGCATATATTTTCTTACTACTCTAAAAACCTTGAGGACAGAGACAAATCATTGTTAGAGTTCTATCTTCAAACACAATGCAGTGAATATCTAAATTTCAATAAATACTTGAGGAATTAATGTAAGAAAGCATTGGTAAGGAATGTTGTCATTCTGATACAGTTAAAATCTGTTTGTGAATAATACTAAGGTTTATGCTTAAAAATTCTTACTTTGAAATTATGTATATATGTAGCCTACCTTGTTCAATTTTAATGTTAAAGTATGACGAAAAATGCATGTGCCTGGGACTTCTATTGAATGTATATTATTGCTTTATTTTTGTCAGATAATATCTCTAAATAAATAAATCTTACCTGAATGGTATTACCTAGGTTTTCTTCTAGGGTTTTTATGGTATTAGGTCTAACATTTAAGTCTCTAATCCATCTTGAATTAATTTTCATATAAGGAGTAAGGAAAGGATCCAGTTTCAGCTTTCCACTTATGGCTAGCCAGTTTTCCCAGCACCATTTATTAAATAGGGAATCCTTTCCCCATTTCTTGTTTTTCTCAGGTTTATCAAAGATCAGATGGCTGTAGATGTGTGGTATTATTTCTGAGGACTCTGTTCTGTTCCATTGGTCTATATCTCTGTTTTGGTACCAGTACCATGCTGTTTTGGTTACTGTCGCCTTGTAGTATAGTTTGAAGTCAGGTAGCGTGATGCCTCCAGCTTTGTTCTTTTGATTTAGGATTGTCTTGGAGATGCGGGACATAGGCATGGGCAAGGACTTCATGTCTAAAACACCAAAAGCAATGGCAACAAAAGCCAAAATTGACAAATGGGATCTAATTAAACTAAAGGGCTTCTGCACAGCAAAAGAAACTACCATCAGAGTGAACAGGCAACCTACAGAATGGGAGAAAATTTTTGAATCTACTCATCTGACAAAGGGCTAATATCCAGAACCTACAAAGAACTCAAACAAATTTACAAGAAAAAAACAAACAACCCCATCAAAAAGTGGGCAAAGGATATGAACAGACATTTCTCAAAAGAGGACATTCATACAGCCAACAGACACATGAAAAAATGCTCATCACCACTGGCCATCAGAGAAATGCAAATCAAAACCACAATGAGATACCATCTCACACCAGTTAGAATGGCAATCATTAAAAAGTCAGGAAACAACAGGTGCTGGAGAGGATGTGGAGAAACAGGAACACTTTTACACTGTTGGTGGGATTGTAAACTAGTTCAACCATTATGGAAAACAGTATGGCAATTCCTCAAGGATCTAGAACTAGAAGTACCATATGACCCAGCCATCCCATTACTGGGTATATACCCAAAGGATTATAAATCATGCTGCTATAAAGACACATGCACACATATGTTTATTGTGGCACTATTCACAATAGCAAAGACTTAGAATCAACCCAAATGTCCATCAGTGACAGACTGGATTAAGAAAATGTGGCACATATGCACTACAGAATACTATGCAGCAATAAAAAAGGATGAGTTCATGTCCTTTGTAGGGACATGGATGCAGCTGGAAACCATCATTCTCAGCAAACTATTGCAAGAACAGAAAACCAAACACCACATGTTCTCACTCATAGTTGGGAACTGAACAATGAGATCACTTGGACTTGGGAAGGGGAACATCACACACCGGGGCCTATCACAGGGAGGGGGGAGGGGGAAGGGATTGCATTGGGAGTTATACCT
This sequence comes from Theropithecus gelada, assembly GCF_003255815.1. Taxonomy (NCBI): domain Eukaryota; kingdom Metazoa; phylum Chordata; class Mammalia; order Primates; family Cercopithecidae; genus Theropithecus; species Theropithecus gelada. Next base: position 13,790,288 of record NC_037669.1, on the reverse strand, counting down.
GATGTAAATGACGAGTTGATGGGTGTTGACGAGGTGATGGGTGCAGCACACCAACATGTGTGCTGAAGTATACATATGTAACAAACCTGCACGTTATGCACATGTACCCTAGAACTTAAAGTATAATAAAATAAATAAATAAATAAATCTTACCATATTGCTTTAAAATATACTCTACCTTCCCATCAGTAGTCATACCATCCTCCTGAATACACACATACAAACTCATAAAGGTAAAAAAGGCAGTAATCAAGACATAAAAATAGACATATATATAGATAAAATAGAAAAAATAGTCTGATAATAGAACCACACATTTATTTCACAAAGGTCCCAATGTAATTCAGTTGTAGAAGTCTTGTCTTCCAACAAACAGCATTTAAAAATTAGATGTTAATATATAAAAACCAACTTGATGGCCAGGTGCAGTGGCTCATGCCAGTAATCCCAGCACTCTGGGAGGCTGAGGCGGGTGGATCACAAGGTCAGGAGATCGAGACCATCCTGGCTAATGATCGAGACCATCCTGGCTAACATGGTGAAACCCCGTCTCTATTAAAAAAATACAAAAATTTAGCCGGGCGTGGTGGCGGGGGCCTGTAGTCCCAGCTACTGGGGAGGCTGAGGCAAGAGAAGGGCGTGAACCCGGGAGGCAGAGCTTGCAGTGAGCCGAGATCACAGCCACTGCACTCCAGCCTGGGCGACAGAGTGAGACTCCGCCTCAAAAAAAAAAAAAAAAAAAGCCTGATAGCAACCATCCACCCAAATGGAAGAGCTGTAACTATAAAACTTCAGAAGTTAAAAAATTATGATTTTTGTGTGTGTGTGTGTGATTTTGCACTAGGCAGATGTTACTTGGGACAAAACCAAGCATAAGCCACACACACACACATGCACATACATATATATATATATATAATATATATATTATATATATATTTTATATATACACACACACACATATATACACACACACACATCTCCATCTCATTAAAAACTTTTCTTCTTTGAAAGTTGCTGTTAGGTAAAGGGAAAAGAGAAGTCACAAACTGGAAAAACGATTTGCAAAACACATATCAAATGCCAGATTTGCATCCAAAATATGTAAACAGCTTTTATAACTCAAGAATAAAAGCACAGAAAAGCAATAATAAAATGTGCAAAGTGTTTCAGCAGACATCTTTAGCATTAAGAAAATGCAAATGGCTAAAAAGCACTTGAGAATCTGCTGAGAAAATGCAAATGAAAGTCGTAACTGAAATATCATGTAACCACTGCAATGGTGAAAATTTTTAAAGATTGACAATGCTTAATGATGCTCAGAATTTGAGCAACTAGATATTGGTGCTGGGAATGCAAAATTGGATACTCATGTTCGAAAACTCTTAGCAGTTTCTTATGGACGTAAAACACTTATGACCCTTCTATTTTGGTCCAAGGTATTTTACCTGAAAGAAATGAAAACGTGCACATAAAGACCTGCATGCAATTGTTCATATAAGCTGTATTCTTAACAGCAAAAAAAAAAAAAAAAAAAAATGGAAAAACTTATACAACCCAAATATCCATCAACTGGTAATTAGATAAACAAGTTGTGGTACATCCATTTAATAGGATATTATTCAGCCATAAAAAACAATGAATTGTTGATACATAAAATAGCACAGATGAATCTCAAAAGCATGTGTTAAGTGGTAGAAGACTACAAGATTCCATTTACATGCATTCTGGAAAAGACAAAACTTTATAGGGAGAAAAAACGTGACAGTGTTTGCTAAGGACTTAGGATGGGTCAAAAGGATGGTCTACACAGACAAAAGGCAATTTTGGCAGAGAGGATATAAAGGATGTGTTCTGTATTTTAATTATGATGGTATTTATACAACTGTATACAGTTATCAAAACACCTCAAACTACAGGATATGTCAGTTTAATTGTATCTTTATAAAAATCACATACTTAACCATCTTAAAGATGTTTGCCCAACTATATTATGTAAGTGAAACCTATCTCCTATATCTGAGCCTCCTTACTTTGCTCTCTATTTTTTCCAGAGCATTTATAACTTCATACTTATGTATGTATGAATGTATTTATTTTTTGAGATGGAGTCTCACTCTGTTGCCCAGGCTGGAGTGCGGTGGTGTGATCTCAGTTCACGGCAACCTACACCTCCCGGGTTCAAGCGATTTTCCTGTCTCAGCCTCCCGAGTAGCTGGGATTACAGGCACATGCCACCACGCCTGGCTAATTTTTTGTATTTTTAGTAGAGATGGAGATTCACCGTGCTGGCTAGGCTGGTCTCGAATTTCTGACCTTAAGTGATCCACCCTCCTCGGCCTTCCAAAGTGCTGGGATTACAGGCATGAGCCACTACACCTGGCCATAATTATGTACTTATTTATTTAACAGTCTATTGCCTATTTCTCTTGTTAGAATAGAGCTTTCACAGAGAGTATATTTAGTGATGTATCATGTAAATTCTCTAATCAAGATTGGGTTACTCATTACCCACAGCTTCTATAAGTGTTGAAGATTGAACAACCAAGATGAGTCTTTGTGCAAGAATTTATTCAGCTTCACAAGAACTAAGTAACTCAACGTCACATCCCCTTCCTGAAGGAAGCACATACTTGTTGACTTTTCTCAGATAAGTAAAATATGGCCACACACCAACTTTGTTTTTATAGGATTCAAAAGATAAAAATAAATTTAACATTTTTAAGTGTTTCATACAGGAAGAAAGAAAAAGAAGAGGGAGAGAATATGTGACAGAGAATGAATGTGACCCCAAAAGCCTAAAATATTTTCTACTTAATCATTATAGAACAAAGTCTAAAAGTTTTACTTCTTGATTTTTATAGAAAAAAAGTTTGATAACACCTAGACTGGCGACACAGGGACATAAAAATCTAGTCTACTATTCCTAGGGGCGTTACTCTAAAGGGACATTCACGAGATTTGCTGAGGCCTCTTTTCTGTTACTCTGTGTACATTTCTTCCTTGACTCCTCCAGAATTGTTGATATCATTGGCATCCCTAGGTAAAGGCTCTACATGAAAAACTCTGTTTCAAAATCTATATCCCAGGAAATCTGATGTAAGACAACCAGTGCTAGATTAGTCCAAGAGAGTGGATTCTAAAGTGAGATGTGAGATGTGGACCAACTGCTGGTCAACTAATAATGAATGCCCTTACTTTTGTAGTGGATAGAACACTAATTGCCCCGGTGTATTGTAGCAGTGCAATTGTTAAAATTTTACTGATAGCCAATTAGGATAGATTATCTGTAAAATTTCAGTAAGGTGAAGGTTTGAGAAAATTTATTAATTATGACAACAATGGAATTAGGCAGGCTTTGTTAAGTATCATTGTCCCACTAGTATAGTGAATGACAGCCTGAGGATGCAATCACCAAGTAAATGGAAAATGTGAATGGTAGATGGCCTCCTCGGCAGGATTTTAAAAAGTTCTTTATCTCTTGCATGCAGAAAAACTAAAGTCCAGGCTTAGGAGTTAATAATAAAAGCAATAGAGGGGCGTACAGAAATGTAAATTATCAATTCCTCAAGCCTTCTATGCCAAGGTCAAAGCTTTAGTTGAGGCCTTAACGATACACAGAGAACTTCCAAATCAAAGCAGAAAAAAGTTAGAAAAAGAAAAAGACACTTTGCTTTTAAAACGTTTAAATCCCCTAAACTCTCTGGAGATATAGTTCAGTCCTTATTAAAGGCTAGTGTACCTCTTGCTTGAAGAAAATATGCAACATGAACCTGCCTCAAAATCTATACTCGCCTTCCCATGTTGTCCCCAGATCAACAAGTAAGTCAAGTCATGCACCTTCAATAATTTACAGGCCCAAGAAGTGGTGAACCTGCCAAGATAGGAAAGGAACTATACCCCAAAAAACTGTGGCCTAGCCAATATTCATTGTCAAAGCTAGGAGGGTATGGGTAGCAGTAGATAGAGTTGAAGGTTGCAGGATTGCTGAGGCAGAACATAATGTTTGATAAAGGAATATTTAACATAGGAAATTCTCTCCTAGGATAAGCTAATCTCCCTGGAAATGATTGTCAGAGAGGGCGCTAACATTTTGCCAAGATGGCTTTTGGAAATTTAAGAAGGTAACGGCCCACATTAAATAAAGTAGGAATGTCAGAACTACTGGGTGTGCTAAGGTAGATATAATATGTGTGTTAGTCAGGGTTCCCCAGAAGAACAGAAGCAATCAGTTCTGTATATAGAAAGAGATTTACAATAAAAAATTGGCTCCCATGATTGTGGAGGCTGAGAAGTTCCAAGACTGGCAAGCTACAGACACCTGGGAGAGCTGATGGTATAGTTTTAGTCTGAGTCCAAATACCTGAGAAACAAGAAAGCTGATGGTGAAAATTCTCATCTGAGTCTAAGTTTCAAGGCAGGGGAAGATTGATGACCTGGCTGGAAGACATTTAAGACAAAGGAAATGAATTCTCCTTTATTCAGCCTTTTTGTTCTGTTTAGCCTTCAGTGGATTAGAAGAAGCTCACCCACGTAGAGAGGGCAATTTGCTTTACTCAGTCCACCAGTTCAAATATTTATCTTATCCAGAAACATCCTCAGAGACACACCCAGAATAACATAGCCAAATATCTTGGAACTCTTTGACTTAGTCAAGTTGACATAAAAATAGCCATCCTAGCAAGTAATCACCCCCATCAGTCACTTATGTTGGGTTTAGTTCTTTAAAAATATCAACAAAATTGACAAATCTTGAGCAAGATGGACTAAGAAAAAAGAGAGAAGCCTCAAATTACTAAAATCCGAAATGAAGCTGGGACACTGCTACAAATTATACAAAAATAAAAAACATTATTAGAGAGTACTGTGAGCAATGGTATAATAAGAAATTGGATAACCTCTATGAAATGGACAAACTCCTAGAAACACACAACCTACCATGACTAAAAGAAATGAAAAATCTGAATAGATCTATAAATAGTAAGATTAAATCAGTAAATAAAAAAAAATCTCCGGACAAAAAATAAAATATAGTAAAAGCTCTGGACCTAATGGCTTCAATGGTGAATCTACCACATATTTAAAGAACAACTAACCCCAGTTCTTTTCACGCTTTTCCAAGAAAATTAGAAAAAAAAAAAAAAAGAGGAGGGAGTACTTTCTAACTCATCCTATGGAGCCAGCATTACCCTGATACCAAAGCCAGACAATGATACTACAAGAAAAGAAAACTATAAGCTAATTTTCTTATAAACATTAATGCAAAAATCCTCTACAAAATACTAGCAAATGGAATTCAAAGAATATTAAAAGATTTATACACCATTACCAAGTGGGATTAATTCTTGGACTATAAATGGGGCTCAACATATGAAAATCAACTGATGTAACAGACCACACTAACAGAATGAAGCACAAAAACTACGCATAATTATATCACAATACAAGAAAAAAACTAACAAAATTTAACTCCCTTTTATCAAAAAAATCAACAAACCAAGAATAGAAGTAAACCACTTCAACATAACAAAATTCATACATGAAAATCTCACTGTTGTTGAAAATGTGGAGAAATTGAAACCCTTCAACCCTTCAAATGTGGAAGTGACCCAAGTGCCCAAGAGAACATCACACTTTTTGGGGACAGACTGAATGTTTTTTTTCCTTTAAGATCAGGAGCGAAGCAAGGATGCCTGTTTTCACCACTTCTATTCAGCATAGTGCTGGAAGTCTAGCCAGCGCTATTGGGCAAGAAAAGGAAATAATAGGCATTCAAATTGAAAAGGAAGAAATAAAATCATTTCTGTTTGCAGATAATGTGATCTTATGTGTTAAAGTCCTAAAGAGTCCACATTAATATTGGTTAGAACTAGAAAACAATTGGCAAAGTAACAGGATACAAAGTCACCACACACACACAAAAAAATCTGTTGCATTTCTGTACACTAACAATGAATAAGCTGAAAAGAAAGAAAATTATAAAAAAAGTTCTCTTTATAATAGCATCAAAAAGAATAAAGTACTTAGGAACTAACCAAGAAGTTGTAAGACTTGTACAGTGAAAACCATAAAACATTGCTAAGAGATATTAAATAAGATGTAAATAAATGAAAACACATTTGATTTTCATTGATTGGATGACTTTATATTATTAAGATGTAAATGCTACCTGAAGCAATCTATAAATTTAATGCAATATTTATCAAAGTCCCAATGACACTTTTTGTAGAAATAGAAAAAGACCTCCTGAAACTTACATGCAATCTTAAGGAACCCTTAATACACAAAACAGTACTGAAAAACAAGAGCAGAATTGGATGACTAACAACTTCTGATTTCAAAACTTAGTATAAAGCTACAATAATCAAAACAGTATTGTATTGCCATAAAGAGGAACATATAGAACAAAGAAAGAAGAAAGTGAGTCCTGAAAGAAACCTTTTCATAAATTGTCAAACGCTTTTCATCAAGGACTCCAAGACCATGCAATGGGGGAAAGGACAGTCTTTTCAATAAAGGTGCAGGGAAAATTGTACATCTATATTCAAAAGAACAAAGTTGGATCTTTAACACCATATACAAAAATTAACTCAAAAATGGATTAAAAACCTAAACATGAGGCAAAAACTAGAAAACTCAGAAGAAAATAAAGGGCAAAAGCTTCATGACACTGGATTTGTAAACACTTTCTTAGCTATGATAGCAAAGGCACATATGACAAGAAAAAATAGACAAACTTGACTTCATGAAAGTTTAAAACTTCTGTGCATTGAGGGATACTATCAACAGAGAAAAAAATCTACAGAATGGGAGAAAATATTTTAAAATCATACATCTGATAAGGGTCAATATCCAAAATATGAAGAGAACTCTAAAACTTAACAATAGAAAACAATCATTCAAAAATGGGCAAAAGATATGAATAGACATTTCTCCAGAGAAGATGTCAAATGACCGATAAGCACATGGAAAGATGCTCAGCATCCCATTAGGAAAAAGCAGATCAAAAACATAATGAAATACTACTTGTAACCTATTAGGCTGACTACTATAAAACAAACAATCATAAGACAAAAAAACAAAACAAACAAACAAAAAACAGAAACTAAGTGTTGGTGAGGATGTAGAGAAATTGAAACCCTTTGCATCCTTAGTGGAGACATAAAATGATATAGAAGACAGTATGGCCACTTATCAAAAACTTAAAAGTAGAATTATCATATGATCTAGCAATTACACTCCTGGGTACATATGCAGAAGAACTGAAAGTGGGGTTACAAAGAGATATTTGTATATGCATGTTCATAGCAGCATTAGTCACAATAGCTAAAATGTAAAAGAAACCCAAATGTTCATCAGTGAATGAAGGAATGAGCAAAATGTGGTATACATGTGCAATGGAATATTATTCGGCTTTAATAAGGAAGGCAATTCTGGCCAGGCATGGTGGTTCATGCCTGTAATTCCAACACTTTGGGAGGCTGAGGCGGGAGGATCACCTGAGGTCAGGAGTTCAAGACCAGCCCGGCCAACATGCCAACATAGTGAAACCCTGTCTCTACTAAAATACAAAAGTTAGCTGGGCATGGTGGCAGATGCCTGTAATCCCAGCTACTCAGAGCCTGAGACAGGAGAATTGCTTGAACCTGGGAGGTGGAAGTTGCAGTGAGCCGAGATCGTACCATCCAGACTGGGTGACAGAGCGAGAGTCCATCTCAAAAAAAAAAAAACAAACAAAAAACAAAAAACAAAAAACAAGGAAGGCAATTCTGACATTTGTTGTGAAAAGAATAAATCCTGAGGACTTTATGCTTAGTAGACAAACATTGTATGATTCTGCTTTTATCAAGTACATAATCAGAATCATAGAAATAGAAAGTAAAAGGTGGTTGCCCCAGGCTGGAAAAAGAGAGAATGGGGAAGTATTGTTTATGGGTATAGAGTCTCAGCTTTACAAAATAAAGAGTTCTAGAAATAAATGGTTGTGATGGTTGCCCAAAATATGAATGTATTATATCACCGAATTATACATTTAAAAATGGTTGAGATGACATATTTTATTTTATTTTATGTATATCTTGCCACAAAATTTGGAAAAAAATGTTAAGTTTGGAATGATTATCAAGAGAATAAAGAGAATATAAAAGAATTTATGAGATCTTAAATGTCCACATATATTAAATCTTTACAAAGAAACCTCCAGTAGCATGGTGTCTGATAATGGCCTTAAGGGAGAATTGCTTATTAGTGACTTAAAGGAAACCATGTCATCTATTGAATTACTAGCATTATATCCTCTTGCACCTGGATTTTCCTTGGAGCTCACCCTTCCAAACATTAACCAGATTTGACCCCACTGAGCTTGAGAGCTCTGATGAGCTCATGGCCCAAGGTGGTGTAGTTTTAAAGACTGCATTGCAATAAGAATATATCTGTCAGAGATGAAAATGCAGGAGCATATTTATGTCTTTATGTAATCCATTCATTGCTTTTTATGAACCTAAAGTTCTCCAGGGAGTGAAACAAATTCATGTAACGTTTCTGTGTGTTACAATTTGTATTTTGATCTCTGCTTTAACTGACAGACTTTTTTATAATAACCAGAGTACTCCCAAGTGAATGTACAGATGTAGACATTAAAAAAAATATATAGCTTAGTGATTCAAGTTAAAGGCAGTATTCACTTATTCTGAATTTTTAAATTTAATTTTTCCCCATTTTCAGTTGAAAAATGCAATTTCAGATTGAATTTATATCAGCTCCAACATCGCTGTGGGTTGTATCTCAGTTTGCCACTGAGGAGTCCCCTCGAGACATTCTTGGCTAGTTCTCTACAGGTATAAACAGAACAAATCTTTTTTTTTTTTTTTTTTTTAAAGATTCAAAAAATATACATTGAGCAACCACTATTTGCAGGTATGAAGTTACAAAAATGAATAGGCATAACATATAAGAATAAATTATATAAGAATAGAATAAATCACCATCTTATGGTAGAGCCAATAAGTAGACACATCAGACCAATAAGGGTGTCCAAATCTGACTGATAAGGGCATCTGGAAACAGATAGGACTCCACACTTCAGACCAATTACTTCTAACAGATATGCAAAAACTTTTATTTTAAAAAATATTTCCAGATGTTAAAAATATTGCGACAGAGCCCAAATGTCTGCTTTGACTCCTATCAAATGTATGGACCTGTGAAAATCATTTTAACAGCTTGGGCTGGTCCTGAGTTGCATAAATGAATGGAACCTACTTGCCAAGTTGCAGAGCTTCCACATAGTTCCCAAGATCAAAAGTGATCTGAGGACTATATTTCATAAAATCCTGTTTCTTGTCATGGCTCTGACACCCTCTGCTAGGTCTCCTGAGATCCTGTAAGTTCTGCTGCAGTAGTTCTTCAATTGTCTAATCAGCAGTGCTCTCCGAGTTTGGACTTTGGTGCTCCAGGGAATCATCTGACTCACTCACGTAATCACTGGTTGTTCCTCAAGTCCTACATTGATTTGACACTGTCATTTTCTGTTATATCTTTCAGAGGAAGATCCTACAGAAGATATTCAGGCACCCTAATTCTCTAGTTTTACCACTTAGACTTTTTCTTTCATTCAGGACTCACAGGTTGGAAGGCCTGAGAAGTTCTGTTGATTGTGGGGAAAAGAGGGCTAAGTCAGAAGGATTTATACCCAGCCTCATCCTGTACTCTAAACCATTATTCAACCAGTAAGTCTTTCAGATTAATTATGGGTATTTTTTGCCCTGTCCTTCTTCTTCTGAAATCTAGCAGGAATTCTATCTTATCCCTGCTTGAATACCTCATATTATAATGCCTGACATTTGTCGTAAGACAAAAATGGCATTTTTGATTGTATAAGAATAAATTATGACTGTCTCCTGGATTCTATACTGTTTTGGTATTTTCTTTGTTTTATGACTTTTTCTTACATGTTTATTACTTCTAGTTGCCACCTTACTTTTGGTGTTGTACAGAATTTCACACTTAACTTTCTTATCTTCATTTGTCATCAACTTTCTACGTGATCTTACATGATTTTTAAGTGCTACCTGTAAGAAATAGTTATCAAATCTCTGAGATTTTGTCTCTTTCCCAAAATTCAGACTTGCATATTGAATATCCTATTTGACTTCTCTATTGGTAGTTTCCATAGGAACTTAAACCCAGAATGATCAAAGATGAACTGGTAATACTCATGTCCACATTTTTTCTTCCTATTGTGTTTATTATCTTATTTACTGAATGCCTTCTTAACAATCAAAGCTGGGAAACTACCTACTCCTTTAGCTCTACCTACTCCTTTAGCCTCCATAGCCAATCTTTTACCAAATCCATGGATTATAGGTCCTACTTAAGTAAATTCATTTATTTAGTTATTTCCACGTGTCAAATTGTTATTGTATGCCATTGGTATCATGCAATGCTCTAGGAGCTTGAGGCATCAGAACAAAACCAAGTAAGTTCTCAAAGAGCTCACATTTCCAGAGACAGACAAGAAATAGATAAACAAATTTTAAAAAATATGTTATCTCAGGTTGTGTTTAATTCTAGGAAGAAAAATAAAGCAAGGATAGAGATAGTTAATCACTAATTGGTAAGGAAGAACTGGTGGTTTCTGAAGGCTTTTCAGGAATTTGAGTCTTTGAGCAAATTATATGTATTAGAATGAAATTCACAGATAGGTAGGGAGAAAGTTCAACAAGCGATGAGATTTGTAAGTTGTAATATGCTTGGCATATTGAAGGAAGAGCAAAGCAATCTAATATCATAATGTAGATGGTTTTAGAGAGGTAGACTAAAGCCAGATCATGTAGGATATTATAGGATTTTGTGGATTTTATTATAATGAAAACCTATTAAATTTTAGAAAATGGGAATAAACAAATCTGATCCCTCAGATATCTGAACTCTAGTGATGTGCTGGTAATGTTTAACAGTGGGTTCTGGAAGAGGAAAGGGAGCATTTGCTAATATTTATGTTGTAAATACACTCATCTTGGCCAAATTCAAGCTATCATTGTAACATTACTGAATACGGAATTGGGAAGAAATGTACCCAATAGGCTCTCTTGAGCTATAAGAATTAAATAAGGACTGTCTCCTGCTTTTTTCACTACATTTTTGAGTATTTTTTGACTTATTCTTTACACTTTCTTACCTTAATGTACCACTTTAATTCTATAGCATAGCACTACTGTACTTGTTCGACTCTTATCATCTATACCTGCAGTATTCTTTTTTGGTTTCTGAGCACTTGAAATGTGGCTAACACAACTGAGAAACCAAATATTTAATTTTATTTAATTTTAATTGATTTAAACTCCCAAAAGGAAATTTGATTCAGTTATCACACAAATTTTGAGTATGTGTCATTCAACTTGCATACATAAGACTTTTTCAATGGTAAGTTTTATAAAATCGAAGTGCAAAATGCAGATCAAATATTCCCAATGAAAACTTAGAGTCTGAATTGAAATATGTTGTAAATATAAAAGACATGCTGGATATCTGACACTGAGTATGAAGGGAAGAATGCAAAATATCTGATTACCAATCTTTTAAAAACTGATAACATGCTGAAATGCTAATATTTTGAATATATTGGATACAATAAAATCTATTTTTATATTAATTTTAATTTTTTACTTATTTGGAACATGGCCACTAAACATTATATTTCTGTTAGACAGTGCTGATCTTAATTCTTGCTACTCCATGTGTAATTCATAAACCAGCAGCACGGGCATTACCTGAGAGCTTTTTAGAAATGTAGAATCTTAGGCACCATCACAGATCTACTAAATACAAAAATGAATTTTGAGAAGTTCCCCAAGGTGATTTATTTGTGTGCACATTAAATCTAGAGAAGCATGGATCTAAACAAAGGTGCAAGATTACTTTTTGCAGTCTATTTCCCTTCAGGGCTACCTTGCTCTCCACTATTCTCTCTAAAACTGTATTCATCTTTATTTAAAACCCATAAATGATACAACTTAATATTTACATAAAGCCTAAACTTCTTACCTAGCCAGGCACACAGGGGGCTTTTTAAATTTTATTTATTTTACAAGTGGCTTTTCGATACTAACTATCCAACTTCCTCTTCCGCATCTAACATTTTATACACAATCATTAGTAAATTACTTGTTCTCCAAACACATTGCTATTTTCCACTCCTTCGCTTTTCTCTGTCTTGTATATTTTTCTCTTTCTAGTCAACATGGGGACATACTTCTTGTAAGATGAATTATCTAAAATTTTAAAATAAGGCAAAAAGAATGATGGCAGCTCCTTTCAGTATCATACTGAAGAATTGTTTATTAGAGCCACTGAATGTTTTTTTCTTTTCTAGGACACTATGCCATTGTTTGACTGCTATTACCTAATAATTAATGTCTTAGACTTTCAAAAGTTACATGTTAACCTGAATATTTGCCCCTAGTAAATATGCAAATAATTTTTATATGGTGAAAAGATAAGCTAAGAAGTTATACTATCTTGCCATGAAGAACATTAATTGTATCTATTGATATTCTCTATCTAATGATAGAGATATCTCTGTCTAATAATAAAGATATCCCTATCTAATGAAATCTCTCATTGTTATTGTACTTTACTTTTTTAAAATTTTATTTTTATTTCAATAGTTTTGTGGGAGTATAGGTGGTTTTGGATTACAAGGATTTTTGTTGTTGCTGTTGTTTTTGAGACAAGAGTCTCACTCCATCACCCAGGCTGGAGTGCAGTAGTACCATCTCGCCTCACTGCAACCTCCACCTACTGGATTCAAGTGACTCTTGTGCCTCAGCCTCCTCCTCTGGAGTAGCTGGGATTGCAGGTGTGCGCCACCACATCCAGCTAATGTTTTTTTGTATTTTTAGTAGAGATGGGGTTTCACCATGTTGGCCAGGTTGGTCTCGAACTCCTGAACCCAAGTGATCTGCCAACCTCGGCCTCCCAAAGTGCTGCTATTACAGGCCTCAGCCACTTTGCCCAGCCCATGGATACATTCTTTAGTGGTGAATTCTGAGATTTTAGTGCACCTGTCACCCAAGTAGCATACACTGTACCCAATACGTAGTCTTATTTTTCACTTCCTTCCCAACCTCCCCCGCACCACTGATTCCTCAAAGTCCATTATATCATTTTTATGCCTTTGTGCTTTCATAGCTTAGCTCCCACTTAAAAGTGAGAATATGTAATATTTGGCTTTTCATTTCTGAGTTACTTCACTTAGGCTAATGGCCTCCAGCTCCATCCATGCTGCTGCAAAAGACATTATTATTATTATTTTTTATGGCTGAGTAATATGCCATGGTGTATATATAACACATTTTCTTTATTCACTCCTTGGTTGATGGGCACTTAGGTTGGTTCCATATCTTCACAATTGTGAATTGTGCTGCCATAAACAAATGTGTGCATGTGTCTTTTTCATGTAATGACTTCTTTTCCTTTTGGTAGGTACCCTGTAGTGAGAATTGCTGGAATGAATGGTAGTTCTACTTTTAGTTATTTAAGAAATCTCCATAGAGTTTTCCACAGTGATTTTACGAATTTACATTTGCACCAGCAGAGTAAAGTGCTCCCTTTTCACCACATCCACTCTAACTTCCATCGTTTCTGGCTTTTTAATTATAGACATTTTTATAGGAGTAATGTGGTATCTCATCTTGGTTTTAACTTGCATTTCCCTGATGATTAGTGATGTTAAGCATTTTTTCATGTATTTGTTAGCCATATATATATATTCTTTTGAGAATGGTCTGTTCATGTACTTAGCCCACTTCTTGATGGGACTGTTTTTTTCTTGCTGATTTGAGTTCCTTGTAAATTCTGGATATTAGTCCTTTGTCAGATGCATAGTTTGCAAAGATTTTCTCCCATTCTGTGGGTTGTGTGTTTTCTCTGCTGATTATTTATTTTGCCTTGCAGATACTTTTTAGTTTAATTAAGTCCCATCTATTTATCTCTCTTTTGTTGTATTTGCTTTTAGGTTCTTGGTCATGAAGTCTTAGACCTAAGTCAATTTTTAGAAGGGTTTTTCTGATGTTACCTTCTAGAGCTTTTATGGTGTCATGTCTTAGATTTAAGTCTTTGATGCATCTTGATTTGATGTTTGGATAAGTTGAGAGGTGAGGATCCAGTTTCATTCTTCTATGGTAGCTGTGGCTACCCAGTTTCCCCAGCACCATTGATAGAGTAGGGTGCCCTTTCCCCAACTTATGTTTTTGTATGCTTTGTTAAAGATCAGTTAGCTGTACGTATTAGACTTTATTTCTGGGTCGTCTATTCTGTTCCATTGGTCTATGTGTCTATTTTTAGACTAGTACCATGCTGTTTTGGTAATTATAGCCTTGTGACATAATTTGGTGTCAGGTAATATGATGCCTCCAGATACATTCTTTTTGCTTAGTATTGCTTTGGCTATGCAGGCTCTCTTTGGTTCCATACGAATCTTAGTATTTTGTTGTTGTTGTTGTTCTGTGAAGAACAATGATGGTATTTTGATGGGAATCACATTGAATCTTTAGATTGCTTTTGGCAGTATGGTCATTGTTACAATTTTGATTCTTCTCATCCAGGAGCATAGGATATGTTTCCATTTGTTTGTGTCATCTATGATTACTTTCAGCAATGTTTTGTAGTTTTCCTTGTAAAGATCTTTCACCTCCTTGGTTAGGCATATACCTAAGTATTTTATTTTATTTTTTGCAGCTATTGTAAAAAAAATTGTGTTCATGATTGGATTCTCAACTTAGTCATTGTTGATGTATAGCCATACTACTGATTTGTGCACATTGATTTTGTAACCTGAGACTTTACTGAGTTCATTCATCAGATCTAGGAGCCTTAGGGTTTTTCTAGCTATATTATCATATCATTGGTAACCCATGATGTTTTTTCTCCATTCCAATTTGGATGCCCTTTATTTCTTTCTCTTGTCTGATTGCTTTGGCAGGACATCAAGTACTCTTTTGAATAGACATGGTGAAAGTGAATATCCTTATTTTGTTCCAGTTATCATAGGGAATACTATCAATTTTTTTCCTATTCAGTATGATATAGGCTGTGGGTTTGTCATGTATAGCTTTTATTACTTTAGGTATGTCCCTTTATGCCAACTTTGTTTTGGATTTTTATTATAAAGTGATACTGGATTTTGTTAAATGCCTTTTCTTCATCTATTGATATGATCATATCATTGTTGTTTTTAATTCTGCTTATGTGATGTATCACATTTATTGACTTGTATATGTTAAATCATCCCAGCACTTGTGGTATGAAATCCACTGTATCGTGATGTGGATATGGTGTTGGAATTGGTTAATATTTTGTTGAGGATTTTTGCTTCAATGCTTATAGGAGATATTGGTCTGTGATTTTCCTTTTTTATTATGTCCTTTTCTGGTTTTGGTATCACATGATACTAGCTTCATAGAATAATTTAGGGAGGATTCTATCTTTCTCTATTTGTTAGAATAGTTTCTGTAAGATTGGTATCAATTCTTCTCTGAATGTCTGGTAAATTGCAGCTGTGAATCCATCTGGTCCTGGACTTTTTTGTTGTTTTTAGCATTTTTTTTTAAATTACTGTTTCAATCTCACTGCTTGTCATTCATCTGCTCAACTTTCTCTTCTTCCTGATTTAATCTAGTAGGTTTGTATATTTCCAGAAAGTTATGCATTTCCTTTAGATTTTCTAGTTTGTGTGCATAAAAGTATTTGTAGTACCTCAAATGATCTTTTTTAGTTCTGTGATATCAGTTATAATATCTCCAGTTTCATTTCTAATTGAACTTATTTTGATGGTCCCCCTTCTTTTCTTGGTTAAGCTCATTAATGGTCTATCAGTTTTGTTTATCTTTCCAAATAGCAGTTTTTTCTTTTTTTCATTTTTCTTTTGTATTCTTTTGTTTGTTTGTTTCATTTTCATTGAGTTATGCTCTGAGCTTTGTTATTTCTTTTCTTCTCCTGGGTTTGGATTAAGTTTGTCCTTGTTTCTCTAGTTCCTTGTGTTGTGACATTAGGTTGCCTATTTGTGGTCTTCCAGGTTTTTTGATGTTGGCATTTAATGACATGAACTTTCCTCTTAGCACCACTTTTGCTATATTCCAGAGATTTTGATAAATTGTATCTCCATTGTGAAATATTCTATTTCAAAGAATTTTTAATTATTTCTCTTGATTTCATTGTTAACCCAAAAATCATTCAAGAGCAGATTATTTAATTTCCATGTATCTGCATAGCTTTGAGTGTTTCTTTTGGAGGTGATTTCCATTATTATTCTATTGTGGTCTGAGAAGGTACTCGATACAGTTTTGATATTCTTAAATGTATTGAGACTTGGTTTTGGGGGTATCACATGGTCTCTCTGGGAAAATGTTCCATGTGCTGATTAGAAGAATCTCTATTCTGCAGTTTTTGGGAAGAATGCTCTGTAAATATCCACAATGTTCCTTTGTTTTAGGGTATAGTTAAATCCATTTGTTATTTGTTTGCTTTCTGTATTAATGGCTTTTCTAGTGCTGTCAGTGGATTACTGAAGTCCCCCACTATTATTGTGTTCCTATCTATCTCATTTCTTAGGTCTAGTAATAATTGCTTTCTAAATCTAGGAGCAATTATTACGTACATATGAAGTCAGGATTGCAATTTCTTTCTGTTAGCCTGAGTCTTTTATTATTATATAATGTCCCTTTTTTTTTTTTTTTTTTTTTTTAACTGTCATTGCTTTAAAGTCTGTTTTGTCTGATATAAGAGTAGCTTCTCCTGCTTGCTTTGGTTTCCATTTGCATGAAATAGCTTTTTCCAATTCTTTACCTTAAGTTTTCACAAGTCCTTATGTGTTAGGTGAGTCTCCTGAAGACAGCTCATATATTTCATTTACTGAATTGATGATTCAGGCTTCAGGCCAATAGGGACGCTATCCATGGTAGGCACTGGTTATAGCTAAAACCAATGGTGAGCAGAGGTCCCAGCCTTGATGAAGGTGGTTGGGGGAGCTCTCAATTAGATACGCTGAGGTTTTATTAGGGTGAAAGATGAGAGCTACCTCAGTTCCCCTGTCAGGCCAGCAGGAAAGCTCTCCAACTCACAGTCTCACTTTTGTCCCAGTGTTGCAGTGATATGGTTTGGATGTGTCCCCACCCAAATCTCATCTTGAATTGTAGCTCCCACAATTCCACATGTTGTGGGAGGAACCAGGTGGGAAGTAATTGAATCATGGGGGTGAGTCTTTCCCGTGTTATTCTCATGATAGTGAATAAATCTCATGATATTTGATGGTTTTACAAAGGGAAATATCCCTACACAAGCTTATGTCTCTTTCTGCCACCAGGTTTGCTGTGCCTTTCACCTTATGCCATGATTGTGAGGCCTCCCGAGCCACGTGAAACTGGGAGTCCAATAAACCTATTTCTTTTGTAAATTGCACATTCTCAGGTATGTCTCTACCAACAGCATGAAAACAGACTAATACAGTAAATTGGTACCAGTAGAGTGGGGTGCTACTGAAAAAGTACCTGAAATGTGGAAGCGCCATTGGAACTGTGCAGCAGGCAGTTGCTAACAGTTTGGAAGGCTCAGAAGAAGAGACGAAAATGTGGAAAAGTTTGGAACTCCCTAGAGACTTGTTGAATGGTTTTGGCTAAAATGCTGATAGTGATTATGGACAACAAAATCCAGGCTGAGGTGGTCTCAGATGAAGATGAAGGACTTGTTGGGAACTGGAGCTAAGGTGACTCTTGTTATGTTTTAGCCAAAAGTCTGGAAACATTTTGCCTCTGCCCTAGAGCTTTCTTAAACTTTGAACTTAGAGAGATGATTGAGGGTATCTGGAAAGATAAATTTCTAAGGAGCAAAGAATTCAAGAAGTGACTTGGGTCCTGTTGAAAGCTGACATGTTTTGGCTCTGTATCCCCAAACAACTCTCATCTTGAATTGTACTCCCATAATTCCCATGTGTTGTGGGAGGGACCTGGTGTTCCCGTGGGAGAAGGCACAGTTGTGTCTCCAGTGCTGTATCAGGGGCAAGAAGAACCCCTTCTCTAATACCCTTCATGATTGTGGAGAACACCTACTCATTGCAGTAAGGGTGCAGACTTTTCCTACTACACCTATCAGTGCAATTGTGTCTTTGCTGTAAGAAACTTCCCAGCATCAGAAAGATCTAAAGGAGTACCATTCAGATTCTTTGTCCCATGGGGTATTCCCTTGATGTGGTGTTCTCCCACTTCCCCTATGAATGGGACTTCCTGAGAACCAGACTACAGTGATTATTATTGCTCTTCTGGGTCTAGCCATCTACTGGGTCTATCAGATTCCAGGCTGGTGATGGGAAATGACTGCAAGGGATCCAGTGACAAAACTTATCTTCAGGTCTTCTAGCAGAGGATACCAGCACCTGCTCTAATGGAGGTAGCCGAAGAGTGACACAGACTGTGTGGGATTCCTTGGTTTTAGATGAGCTTGGTGTGCTGACTTTCTCAAATGAGGATTATATTAGTAGTGAACTTCTCAGATGGACAGACACAGGACCTCTGGTTTGCCACAGTGTTACAGTCAAGGGTGATAGGTGATATCACACAGGTATTTTCTCCTTCCTGGGTGCAGTGTTATTCCATAGAGAGTTGCTATAATGGCTTGTGTTGATTGGTGATATGATTTGGCTGTGTCCCACCCAAATCTCTTCTTGAATTGTAGTTCCCATAATCCTCACACATCCTGAGAGGGACCAGGCAGAGACAATTGAATCATGGGGGTGGTTTTCCCCATCCTGTTCTCATGATAGTGAGTTAGGTCTCAAGAGAACTGATGATTCCATTAGGGGTTTCCCCCTTCTCTGAGCACTCATTCTTTCTCCTGCTGCCATGTGAAGAAGGGCATGTTTGCTTCTCCTTCCACCATGATTGTAAGTTTCCTGAGGCCTCTCCAGCCCTGCAGAACTGGGGGTCAATTAAACCTCTTTCCTTTATAAATTACCCAGTCTCGGATATGTCTTTATTAGCAGCATGAGAATGAACTAATACAGTAAATTGAAACCAGTAAAATGTGGTGCTGCTATAAGGATACCCAAAACTGCGGAAGCAACTTTGGGTAACAGGCAGAAGTTGGAACAGTTTGGAGGCCTCAGAAGAAGACCGGAAGATGTGGAAAAGTTTGGAACTCACTAGAGACTTGTTGAAAGGCTTTAACTAAAATGCTGATAGTGATATGGACAATGAAGTCCGGGCTGAGGTGGTCTCAGATGGAGTGAAGCAACTTGTTAAGAACTGGAGTAAAGGTCAATTTTTCTATGCAAAGAGACTGGCAGCATTTTGCATATGCCATAGAGATCTGTGGAACTTTGAACTTTAGAGAGATGATTTAGGGTTTGGTGGAAGAAATTTTTAAGTGACAAAGGGTTCAAAAGGAAGCAGACCATAAAAGTTTGGAAAATTTGCAGCCTCACAATGTGATAGAAAAGAAAAACCCATTTTCTGAGGATAAATTCAAGCCAACTGCAGAAATTTGCATAAGTAACGAGGAGTAAAATGTTAATCACAAAGACAATGGGAAAAATGTCTCCAGGGCATGTCAAAGAGCCTCCCATTAGAGGCCACAGGCCTAGGAGGAAAAAATAGCTTTCTGAGCTGGGCCCAGGATCACCTGCTCTATGCAGCCTCAGGACATGGTACCATGTGTTCTAGCTGCTTCAGCTCCAGCCATGGTTAGAAGAAGCCAACATACATTTCAGGTCTTTGCGTCAGAGGGTGCAAGCCTCAATTCTTGTCAACTTACATGTAGTGTTGGGCCTGCAGGTGCACAGAAGACAAGAATCAAGGTTTAGGAACCTCTGCTGAGATTTCAGATGATGTTTGGATACACCTGGATGTCCAGGCAGAAGTTTGCTGCAGGGGCAGAGCTCTCATGATCCTCTGCTAGGGCAGTGCAGAAGAAAAATGTGGGTTGAAGCCTCCACACAAAGTCTTCACTGGGGTACTTCCTAGTGGAGCTGAGAGAAGAGGGCCACTATCCTCCAGATCCCAAAATGGTTGATCCACTGACAGCTTGCATCATGCACCTGGAAAAGCTAGGTGGGAAGGAGTCTGTACATTGCAAAGTCATAGGGACAAAGCTGCCCAAGGCTGTGGGAACCCACCTCTTGCATCAGCATGAACTGGATGTGAGACATGGAGTCAAAGGAGATCATTTTGGAACTTCAAGTTTTAATGACTGCCTTATTGGCTTTCAGAGTTGCATGGGGCCTTTGGCCCCTTTGCTTTGGCCAATTTCTCTCATTTGGAATGGGTGAATTTACCCAATGGCTGTACCCCCACTGTATCTAGGATGTAACTTACTTGCTTTTGATTTTACAGGCTCATAGGTGGAAGGGACTTTGCCTTGTCTCAGATGAGGCATTGGACATGGACTTGTTAATGCTGGAATAAGTTAAGAGATTTGGAGACTGTTGGAAGGGCATGATTGTGTTTTGAAATGTGGGGACATGAGATTTGGGAGGAGCCATGAGTGGAATAATGTGTTTTGGCTGTGTCTCCACTGAAATCTCATCTTGAATTGTAGTTCCCATAATCCCATGTGTCATGGAGGGACCAGGTATAGATAATTGAATCATGTGGGCAGTTTCCCCCATCCTGTTCTTGTGATCGTGAGTGCATTCTCATGAGATCTGATGGTTTTATAAGGGGTTTCCTCCTTTGTTGGACAGTCATTCTTCTCCTTCCTGCCACTATGTTAAGCATAATGTGTTTGCTTCTCCTTCCGCCATGATTGTCAGTTTCCTGAGGCCTCTCCAGCCCTGCAAAGCTGTGATTTAATTAAACCTCTTTTCTTTATAAATCACCCAGTGTTGGGCAGTTCTTTATATCAGCATAAGAAGGAATCAATATGGTTGGCCTCTAGCCAGGAGGTGGTGCTTTCAAGAGAGCACCAGTTGTGGTAGTAGCAGTGGGATTTTAAACTTGCCTGAAGCTGCCCAGGGGAAGTATTCTGGTTACTCATGCAATAGGTGGGAACATAAAGCTCCCAAAAGTTTATGTCCTTTGTGTTAAGATACCGGGGGGGGGTGAAGAAATACCACCAGGTAGGGGTATGTTTAGGTTGGTCTGAACTCAGATTCTCCTTGAGCAGGACAGGGCACAGCTCCTGTTGGAGACAGGGGGTGGTTCTCAGACCACTGGGGTAATGTTCCAGAGGGAAATATAACTGCCTTTCCTGTACAGAAAAGTTAGCAAAGGGAGTGGAGCGTAGCAGGCAGCAGTAAGCCTCACCCAGCTCCCACGCAGTTGGTGAGGCTGGTCTTGTTCCCACAGTCCTCCACCAACAGTACCGAGTTTAGATTCTGGCAGTCTGCAAACAGAACTCAGACCTTCCCCAGACCATAAACTTCCCTGAAGAGACAGCAATCAGGGCTTTCAGGCCACGCCTCTCCCTGTCTGCTCGTAATGCCAGGTGCCTAGCTCCTGTGCTTGTGTCTACAGCACATTTCCCACTCATCCCCCCAGTTTTGTCTAAGGGAGTTTGTCCTCCCTCAGGATTATATCACAGAGCTTCTTTCACCCTGTGATCCCTCCCTGAACTCATTGGCTGACTTCCCCAAGGGCCCTTGAGACCTAGTCAGGAATGGCTTTCCTCCGTGCACTCTGGAGCCTGCAAACGCCTACAATGCACTTTCCGCTGCTGCTTCTACTTTTATATTTCACACCACTTCCTGAATCCACTCCAGCTCTGGGTGGGGTTAAGGCCTTCTCCCATGATCTGGATTTTCAGATTCCTTGGTGGGGATGTGTGCTCAGAGGCAGACTCTCCACCTCTCACACTCTGGGAATGTACAGTGTTCTGCCTGTCTCATGGAATAGGCTGTAGCCTGTCGCTTCTTTCAAAGGGTCTGTAGATTGTTTTGGTTTTCCTTCTACATTCCTGCGGTGGTTCTAGGGGAAAAATTTCTCAGTGTGAATCTGTACCCATCTTCTGTGCTTCCAAGTGGGAGAGGCATGCTAATACTGCTTCCAATCTGCCATCTTGAAAAAAAAAAAACCCTCAAAACCAAAACTTCCTTTACTTTTTTAAAGGGTGATTCCCTTTCCTTTCTTGAACACATTTACCATTGGTGTTTTGAAGTTTTTGAGTGTTTACTGTAACATTTGGCCTTTCTTACTGGTATTTCCCCCTGTGTATGAGTCATCTTCCTGCTCTCTTGCCGGTCTCATATTTTTGTTGTTATTGTTAACAACTAGACATTTGAGAGTATATATTGTAGCAACTCTGGGTACTAATTTTTTCGCCTCACTTGAACTTGCTTATTTGTTTAGTAACTTGGCCAAAACAACTTAGTGAAATCTATTTTCCCTACAATGTGAAGCTTCTGGTGTCACTTCTAAGAAGGCGCTGCCTTGGGCATGAATACAATCACCCTAGGATGACTGCGGTTTTAGCAGGGCTTTTCTTTGACTATCTGTCTACCTGCTTGTTCTGCTCAGACTTCTGTTAGTATCACATCCTGCTGCTAGCTTCCACTAATATCAGCTGATTATTCTATTGTCTTCAACAAAAACCTAAAGTAAAAATTGCTCCACAGTCTGATCCATTAAATATGAGTCATTTTGTAGGGAAAGATTTTGAAGCTGTTAGTGGTGGTGAATCCATATGCGTCTGCAGCAACCTCAATTCTTACCTCCTCAGAAGAAAGAATTAGACTGAGGGACAGAGTGAGAGACCAAGGCAAATTTTAGACCCAAGGTGAAAGCTCATTAAAAAGCTTTAGAGTGAAAATGCCTTTGCAAAATTATGACTGAGACAGTGAAAGAGATCTAGCTTAACCGACTCCATCTTGCTTCTAACCTCCAAGCTGTCCTTGTTCATTCCTGGGTATAGGCTGAACTAATTTTGGAAGAAATTTAGTTTGTAGTTTATAGTTTAAACAAAGATGGTGACAGCCCTTTCCCAAAGCAGACCTCCTCTTTGCCTGGGGACTAGACTAACAATAGCCACAAGATTAAAAAATACAGTTTAGGAGCCATGTAGCTGGAGGCTACACGATTCTGAGCCTCCCTGAACTGCTGCTAGGATCAGTACTTGAAATATTTTGCAGACCCTGCACTTGATGGATCAGTTGGCGCCACCCAGATCAATAAACTGGCTCATCTGATCTTGTGGCCCCCACCCAGGAACTGATTGATTCAGCTCAAGAAGACAGCTTTGACTCCCTGTGATTTCCTCCTGACCAATCAGCACTCCTGTCTCACTGCCTTCCCTCACACACCAAGTTATCCTTAAAAACTCTGCTCCCTGAATGCTCAGGGAGACAGATTTGAGTAATAATAAAATTCCAGTCTCCTGTACAGCCACCTGTGCGTGAATTACCCTATTGCAATTCCCTCGTCTTGATGAATCAGCTCTGTCTAGGCAACGGGCAAGGTGAGCCCCTTGGGCAGTTACAAGAGCAGGAATGAAAGGAAGTAAAGTACAATTGGAAGAGGGCCAAGCGGGCAACTGAGAGATTAGGTGCATGGTTTCACCTTTTGACTTGGGGTTTTATATGCCAGCATGCTTCTGGAGTCTTGCATTACTTCTCCCCTGATTCTTCCCTTTAGGTGGGCTGTCTGCATGCGCAGTGGCCTGCTAGCACTTGGGAGGGGCTGCACGCACAGTGTGTTTACTGGAGTTGTATGTATGCATGCTTGGGATATTCTTCCCTTATCAGTTGAGTATTCTTGGAAGATCATACACCAGTTAAACTCCGCCATTTTGCTTCTTAATATGCGTGCTTGAGTCCACTCGCCCAGCTGCTGAGATCTTAACAGGAAGCTTCTGATCACCTGTCTTGGGGTTTTTTTCTGTTGGAGGACTGCTGTTTCCTGGCACGAGCTACAACCCATTATTACTTTAGAGAAACAGTATAAGAAACACCTGCCCATCACCTGATGGTCATCTGACATTCCTGGTGGTGGGGGGTGGGGGGATATGGGGGGTGGAGGGGAGGCCCTTTCCTGCCCACTCATGGTTGATGAGCTACCCACTGCTAACAAGGCCGATTTTGAGGTTTGTTCTGACCCTATGAAGACCTTCTTAGCCATTCATTTTCCTACTTCTCTTTGGTAAACCAGCTGACCTATAGTTTTTCTTCTTCTCATGCAACCAAAGCACAGGTTCAGTACCTCACCAATTGCAGAGTCCAATTAACAAGAACAAGGTCTGGTATAAAGAAAGCGACTTTTTCTTTCAAAGCTTGCTTAGGGGAAGAAGTAGAGGCTTTCTGCTTTAAGGATACTGCTTTGTTTTTGAACAGAGGGTGGGCACTTTTAAAGTAGGGGGACTACACAGAGGCAGAAGTGAGCAAGTATGGAGCCTGCATACTTGCTTTGGTGCCTTATTTACCAAGCAGTTGGGTTGGTGTCTTCATGGACAGAGAGACACTGCAAAGGCAGCCAAAGAAATCTCTAGCAGGTAACTTTGCGTTATAAATTGACTATCTCTCAAGGCAACCTCCTGGTGTGCAAGAGTTTGGCTCTGGAGCTTCTAAACACATGGTCAAATGAACTTGCCCTGTAGAGAGTGTCTGGTGAAAAGGAGGAAGAAGTCTATAATTGCATTTCTAAAGAGCTAAGTGGGAGTGGAGAAAAGGATGAAAGAGAAAAGAAGAAAGAAAGAAAGAGAAAAGTAAACTATCTCTTAGAGAAATCTGGGGACTCAATTACACTACTAGCCTTCTTTTAATTGCAAACCACCAAAATCTCCATTGATTCAAGAGGACTCATAGTTGTAAACTTTCCTATACCCTGTTCTGAATAAAGTCATTTTGTTGGTGGGAGGGAGAGTTTTGGATCTCTCCATTCCTATGGTTTGTCTTTCCTGTGTATAATCTCTGAGCTGGGGATTTGGAGCAGTGGGCAAGGCCAGGGGCACACTTCTCCTGGAATGATGCTTCTCATTTATGAGCAGGGTGCTGGACAGGGAGAGTAGAGTCTGGTTGTTTTGACTTCCCTTTCCTGTCGTGGAACCTTGTGAGTTTGGGAACTTGTGAGTTTGCTAGGGTGTAGGTGATTGAGACCTCAGTATTCCCTGCGTACCATTCCTGGCATCAAACTTCCATCTATGAGTGAAGGCTGGGAAAACGAAGAGAGACCCCAGTTTCAGCCATACTCAGCTGAAATTCAGCTTTTGCAAAGCCAAGCTGCGGGGGCTAGGGGGAGGACTTTATAAGAAATACTGGTAACTTGCTTCTCCCAGGGAGATACTGTAGCCCTCACTGGGAACTGAGGGTAGAAGAAGCCCCATTGTTTTAGAGTTACTTGCCTAGAATAGATCTTCGCTCACATTGAGCTGTGTGTAGGGAGAGCGGCCAGGAAAAGACTGGATAATGACTTAAGTATCTCAGATTTTCACTGCTCTTACTGAAATTTAGTACATTTTCTTAAATGAATGTTTCTTCACATTTGGCATGCTTATATGCCCTTAGAACAATTTCAGAGACTTTAGTTGTTATTTTTCAAAAATAATTTTTACAAGCTGTGATGGTTTTGTGGTGGAGCAAGTGAACGTGAATATCTCACACCGCGATTTGGAAAGTGGATCTCTGCCTTTGTATCTACACTCATGATCTCATCTTGACATTTAAAAAAAATAAGAATGTCTTTTGTGATGGTCTATATAAAACTCTGCTTTTTGAATGTCCTTGGAGATAACATGACTATTTTACTGGTTTCCTCATTAATTAACAATTTGAATAAATATTTTACACATGCTTACTTTACATAAGTCACAGACCCATGAGAGAATCATATGGTGACATTCTGATGCCTGTTCATGATAGCTTTCCTTTCAGAGAATTCTTGATTGCCCCATACAGAATTAAATATTTCCTCAGATTCACCACTTTACTGTACACATATTTTTACTGCATTTTTCATACACTATTGTAATTATCTACTTGCATTTATTTTAATGCAGTGGATGTGTTAGTCAATCCTTCGGTCATTTCACTTTATTTATTTAAGCTAAGTTTCCCATCTTATCTATATTGCCACATTTGCCCTTTCTGTGAACTGTCTAAATAATATTTGAAAGAGTTATAAGCAAACAGTATTAAATTAAATTGAACTAGCACATGCCCTTTCTGGGACTTAGTTTCCTCATTTAAAAAGTGAAGGAGGTAAGGTAGGTCAGAGATCAGTCTGTGCACCTCCTCTTTAGCATAATTTTGATAGGTTACTTGCCATTTTAAAAAAGTCTCTGTCTTTCTTATATTATCAGAACACAAATTCAGTTTTCCATGGCGTGAGAAAAGAAAAGCAGAAGGAGATGAAGAAGAAAACATTTTATTCTATGACACAAGTACATGAAGAACAGGTGAGCACAGAAAAGTGCACACGACAGAAACACAGCACTTCAAATTCAAATCATATGATTATCAAATGCACAGTACAGTCTCATGGACAAATCCTAGTTCAATTCCTACTTCTGCTACTTACTTTGAGTTTAGGGTTGTGCTCTCAACCACCATGACTCAATTTCCTTATAGGTACAATTGGAATATTAACATCTAGAAGAAAGAAATATAATAAGAATATGATCTAAATAAACTCTCGGCTAAGCAGTCTGATGCAGAGACAGGCAAGGAAACATGACTCAGTCTGGAAACATGTTTCGAAATCCATCACCTACTATTAAATGTATATGAACCTTTTTATAAGTCTAAGAGTTTCTACTTTATGGCTGAATAAGATGGATACTGTTTTTAAGGATAATTAATATATTGAAGGCACATTTTAAATTTGATGTATGTGTCATATTGCTATTTAATGGAAAAAAAATGGAAGGCTTGTAATGTGTGTCCCTGTTTACTTCCTTCATTTAGCATGTAGTCATTCTTTCCCCAATTATATCAAGGTGCTACTATGCATATAGCACTCTGAGGCATTAGCATAGCCTCAGCATGTTTATGGTATCCACCTGCAAGGAAATCAACTTTTTACACACTAGATCTGGTCCTTTGAAAGACAAACAGTTCTGGTTTCATTTTAATGCAGTTTTAGCTAGTGTGACATAATAGTTGGAACACTGCATCTCTTGCAAAACCCTTTCAAGTCAGTTGTCTACTTCAAATTTTATGTTCATGTTTTAAGTCATTTGGTTTTATTTCAAGCTAATTATAATCGAGCCTTCATTAAAATTAAATTTCAAAAGGTATTGAGTTTCATGAATGACTTTAAAATCATCTAATGCACTAAATCTAATGCATTATATACATATTGAGAGATTTGATAAACTGTTTACATTAAAGTTTATGTGATGATTCTAATACTTTATAATGTAATTTGACAAGTCAGTAGTGAAATAATATTTTTGAGATATCAATTGATGTCCTTTCCTCCAATATGCCTTCTTTTCCTTGGTCTCCCAGAAGCAGCTAATTGATCTGTGCTCATGGCCCCCAGGGAGGATATGCTAAGGTAGGAAAAAACAGAAAAACAAAAAAAAGCCTCCCAGAATCTCTGTATCTGTTTCCAAAAGCTTAAGCCTTTTGCCCTAGGTGCAAAACCAAATGCATATTAGATCCGAGGTAGATCCTGTGAAGAGTAAAATGGCAGAGAAACAAGAGTGAAAGATCACTGGCGAAAGGCAACTAAAAGTCCACAGTTTTCAGAAATGCTGAAAACAAAATAGGGAAAATGAATTTCTTCTTAGATGATCAGTGAGAACTCAGCACTAGTTTTTGAGATGAAGGAAAGAAAATCTTCTGAATTCCATGTTTTAAAATTTTTAGTAGAAGCTGGAAATCAAAATTTTAAAGTATTGGCAAGTAATTTTTTTCTTTTAATAAAACTATGTAAGTAAACCTCTAATGTCATACACTGAAGTATTTGGGTTTTGTTTTTTTTTTTTCCCATTGTCTGTGAACTGCCATATTAGTTTTGGCTTTGGAGAAACAGATTGGGGGGAAAAACTTTGAAAAAGATTATAGGGAGAAGTATTTTTATACTTTATCAAACCATTTTGTTTAGACTGGACGAAGAGTCTGGAATTTGAGTGAAGAGAAACAAATAGGAGGCCACAAAAACAAAAAATTACATGAGTTTCCCCAAGGGGGCCATGTGCAATGGGGAGGTGGGAACACTGAGGAGAAGAATGGCTTCTCTCTGTGGTTTTGAAGCGTGACAGCAACAGCCTGTCAAAGTCTTTTTGGCCCTCTGGCACACCGTAAAATACTGACTGGACTCCAGGATTGCTGAGAGATAGGCACAGATAAGGCAGGCAGGAAACACAGGAAAAAAAGATATCTTGGTGGTGAGCTGTGTGGATGACCATCTGAGAAAGATGCTCCCCTGCCTCAGAAAGTCCGAATACTCCACAGTCCTCCTCTCCTCAGCTCCCCTCTGCCCTTTTGTCCTACACAGATTCACCAGAAACTTTACTGAGGAGACAAATATAAATGTTTCCTAGAAGTTAAGTGGGATTGGGGCTCAAAGTGGGAAGAGTTAGTTATAACAAAATAAAGTTATAGTTCTGTAAAGTTAAATTTAAATGTCTTATACCTGAGGTAAGTAGTTATTATTTCTTGCTTTTATACACTGTTGTTCTTATCTCTCTCCTCCTACATGTATAACTACTCTGGCTAATTTGTTCATTCTAA
Organism: Theropithecus gelada; assembly: GCF_003255815.1. Taxonomy (NCBI): domain Eukaryota; kingdom Metazoa; phylum Chordata; class Mammalia; order Primates; family Cercopithecidae; genus Theropithecus; species Theropithecus gelada. Next base: position 13,761,634 of record NC_037669.1, on the reverse strand, counting down.
ATATACTAACGGATATTCATAGGAAATTTAAAGGCACATGTGTTGAGATAAAGAAGAATCATTATAATGCTATTATAATAAAATCCTACAAAGTCCAAATTCAAGACCAAAAACTTTGATACGGGATGTGAACAAACTTAGAGAAATTAACACAAGGAAGACTTCTGATGGAAAACTCCATGCTATGTTATAAATAAGATCTGGAAAAAATCCAGAAATATATATTTAAAACATCATAGATATGACTAAAAGTGTAATTTATCCTGAAAATGCAAGATTGCTACCATATTTGGAGATAAGTCCATATAATCCACCATAATAAAGACAAAATGCAACATAATGTGAAACAAAAACAAACAGAAGACAAATTCACAAGGCTGACAACTATTGTTTTCTGTCTTCCTTGCACAGATTGATGGTAGGTTGAGAAATCCGAAATTCCTAATACTATAATTTTTTTCAAGTAGTCTACGGTGTTCATTAACTATTTTTATAATTTGCCTGAACTCTCTCAGATTGGGCATAAAAAACTTTTTGTTTTGCAATCTTGCTTAGATGGTTTGGTTAGATAATCTCAACGCATAAAAATCAGGCAAATATTTACTAACATTAATTTATGGGATTGGCATTATAGTTAGATACCTGGAAATTATCAGCTATAACACTGGGGCCTGCCCACTAAAAAAGTTTCAACTTTTTAGTCATAATTAATGTATAGATATCCTTTACTGTGAAATAACAAATATTTCAGCAGAATGATGTATGTTACACGAATTCTGTGAAAGTGAAGAAAGATGAGTAATGGTTGAGCTAGTCAAATTTATCACGACATATAGAAGGTGAAGAAGTCATAATTTTTCTTTTCCTTTAGACAATTTTCTCAGCATAATTTATTAGAATTCATCTATTTCACATTGCTTTATGACACTTCTTTATTACATATTACTTTTGTGTATATATATTTCATTAAGTGGAAAGTATTTTCTTTCTTTGGTCATTTTTATTTGTACAAATTCTGTGTTATTTTAATTAGTGTTGCTCTGATATTTGTTTTAACATCTGCTTCTCTCCTTCATAATTCTTAAATTTTAGCTTAGGTTTTCTAAATATTAATTTTAGGATGTCAATATATTATCCTCTATATAATTAACATAAAATACTTCCTTTAGGCTGCTAAATATTAGGTATCTAAAACATAGCTATAATCACATTATATGAGCAACAACAGCAGAAGAATGGATAGAATAAATGTAAATGTAAAAATACAAAATCCTTTGCCTATCTGCAGGAAATGTGAAAACTAGTAATTTGTGTGTGCGTGTGTGTATGTGTGTGTGCATGTGTGTGTTCAAGTTCCATTTAATAATCTATAGTTTCAGGATACCCATAGAGGTACCAACATTTTTTTTGTTGCCAAGGAATTACTTAAGTGGTAGAGAGTGCTGCTTCACTGAGTCATCAAGTTTCCTCCATTCCAACTGCAGGAAAAGGATTCAGATGGAGCATGAGGTGCTGTGGAAACCTGATGCTCCTCATGGTGGTAATGCCAAGCTCACAGACTAGGCTGCTCTCATGGTTAAAGATTAGCTCATAACACACTTACTAGTAAAAGCTGCCGAGAAGTAAAGAGTTTGGCTTTCTTTAAACTTCTATGCTCTGCCTCACGTGTGGGTCCAGTTTATTGAAATCAATTTCAGGTGGATGTTTCTGAGATTAGATTGATGATATGAGCTTTTAAAAAGTAGAAATGGTGTGTTTCTTCTCTAAATGTAATGCCCAGAGAATGGACTTACAGTTTTTACACCAAAAGCAATTGATCATTATAACCAAACATCTGACGAACTCTGAGAATACATAAAACAATGCTGAGGCCGGGCGCGGTGGCTCAAGCCTGTAATCCCAGCACTTTGGGAGGCCTAGACGGGTGGATCACGAGGTCAGGAGATCGAGACCATCCTGGCTAACATGGTGAAACCCCGTCTCTACTAAGAAATACAAAAAACTAGCCGGGCGAGATGGCGGCGCCTGTGGTCCCAGCTACTCGGGAGGCTGAGGCAGGAGAATGGCGTGAACCCGGGAGGCGGAGCTTGCAGTGAGCTGAGATCCAGCCACTGCACTCCAGCCTGGGCGACAGAGCAAGACTCCGTCTCAAAAAAAAACAAAAACAAAAACAAAAACAATGCTGAATCACACATAGGCAAGGTAAGTGGATGCTTCCCTTGAGGTAATTGAATTAATTAGTTAAGTCAAAAGGATTGGATTAATAAACATATCCTCTATTACTTGTGAGCAAGCTTTAGATTTTACATAAATTATAATCAGATTATGGCAACAAAATTCCACTAATGTGGCAAAGTAAGTTTTATTCTTAGTTTACACAAACAGTTTAATGATTCTTTTTCCGCTTATGATGAAGTTTATATACCAGCCATTTTATTTCAATTATGACTAAACTTGCTTAGCCTAGTGATTTAACTGTGTAATGTAATTACCTTCATAACAAAGATATTGTTACATTTAAGTAACTTAAGCCTATAGTGAACACATAAATGTGTTCTAAATACTGAGTCTAAATTAAAATATATATATGTTTCTCTATGGACCTCAACATGAGAAATCAAGATATGATGACTGCCCACTGATAGTCCGTTACACATTTATACGGTACAGCAACACTCTTGACAGCCAATCTTTTCAACTTCCTGTTAAGTGACATCTCATTGGTAGCTTGAGATCAACGAATCCTGCAACTTAGAGTATATTTTTCCCTCTGAGTGCTGGTTATTAAATATTTAGCAGCATACCTTGATTTTGATTTTGTTTCAGTCTGATCATTCTGCAATATTGCAAAGCTGAGAACTAGGCCTTTCATCCTAATAAAAGCACCAAGGAAATACAGTAAAACTCTTGACCACTTGTTAGTTATCTTTTTGCACTATTCTGACTTCTCAGTAATCTCCTATTTTTAAAATGCAGTAAGAATATACCCATTTGAAATATCATTTTATAAAGGAAGTGGAGAAAAAATAAAATATTTATTTTTCAAATGACTAAATATGGTAGTATCACCATCTGTGGGCTCTGGCAATAAGCAAGCATGGGAAATACTATACAGAAGGCATGGGTGAAGATTAGAGAGCCTCTGTTTACTAATATGATATAAGGTAAGTAAATTACCTGGCTCTTTGCTTGGCTAGACAGCTAGTCAGTGAAATTTGATAGGAGTTCAGGCCTTCTTTAAACAACAACAACAAAATTTGGTATCGGATATCTAGGATGGCTTTCTTCAGGCTGAAAAAAAGTCAACCCCAGATACTTTATGAAAAATTACAGGTGATATTTGGCTTTAGAGTATGAATTGATTTCTGCAACTTATTATTTCACAGGGCAAGTGAGTACACAACCTTCATTAGACATACTTTCCATGCCTTTAGAATTAAAGGTTAACGTTTGTGAACATTGATGGCACACAGCTATTCATTAACTTATAATCAACTTGTTGGAAGAGAAAAGGAGGCATTAAGTACTTTAAATCATGTGTGGCATGATTTTTCCTTGGAGGCAGGTGATGGAAAATGTGCACGGAAGGAAAATTGAACAAGAAGAACACTAACACCAAGACAGATACAACTAAACAAATGTTATTATGGAAAATGGCTATTAAGATTCTCTTAATTAGCCTGTCATTTTGTATTTATCATCATAATGTTTGTTTTACAATGCTTTATTAAATCTGGCTTTATGACAAACAGTCTGTTGGCAGTGCACCCTGCTGTGCAACATATGGTGTTTCACCCAATGAATATTAATGCTGTGAAGTATAAATGGTCTTCAGGGACAGTGCTGATGGCTTGGAAACTCCTGCATATGATATTATTAGTCACAAAGTTTAACGTACATGTTTCTCATCAATCTTTTCTCTCTCACAGTGACCTACCATTTTGCCTATGAAACCTTAAGTGCACATTCAAAAGTTGAGCATAGTTGTCCTTTGCTATTACTTATCCCTGCTCTTCCAAGCAGTCTTGCTCTGCTACTTCTTCCCACCAACTGACTGCTCATGAGGATTCTCCTCCAACGCATGCTTCCCACCTATGTGAGTCTGTAGTTGCAAGTAATCCTCTTTGAATTGGGCCAGATGTCTTATTCCTATAACTGTATAGTGTCCCCGATGCTGTAATGTTTCCAAACTCATTCCATCCAAATAACAGGTTATTATGGACGGAAATGTTTGTGTTCCACTTGCAAATTCATAGTTGAAGTCCTAATCCTAAGTGTAATAGTATTGGGACATGGGACCTTTGGGAAATAATTAGCTCATGAGTGGAGAACCCTCATGAAGAGGATTAGTGCCCTTATAAAAGAGGCCCCAGAGAGCTCTCTTCTCTTTTTCTGCCATGTGAGGAAAACAGGTGTCTGGAAACCAGGAAATGGGCCCTCACCAAAACCGCTGGTGCGGTGATCTTGGATCTGAGGGCCCAGACTGTGAGAAATAAATTTCTGTTGTTTATAAGCTACCCGGACTATAATACTTAGTTATAGCAGCCCAAACTAAGATGACAATCAGTTTTTTAAAACATTGTAATATATATAATCTACTAATTGTAACCCCTTTCCCCACACTGCCCATAAAATAACATTTTCAATAATTTTTATATTAAATGAAAATGTCCTTAGTCAAGAAATGAAAACGAAGCAAAATCAGAAATTTTAGAATATGAGGAGTGTTTTGTTTCACATTGTTATTTCAAAGCATGCCATGGAATTCAGCTGGTGTCATAAAGCATGACCATCCCAGAATACATCAAAACAATACCAAAAAATACTATCATAGGTTTTCTTTCTCTACCAATATGTAAAATTATGGATAGGAAATTGAAAAAAAAGTCTTATCTCTTGTCTTTTATGACTGCAGAAAGAAGTAAGAAAATCGATCAAGAAATTGTATGATCATGTTTAGGGGAATAATTGTACAAACGTTTAAAAATGTGTAGGCTGAAACTAAATGACTGCAGATGGAATGGTGTGTATCACTGTCTAAATATATCTCTGAGTAACATTGCCTTAAAAGTGCTCTATTGTATATCGTGTAAAGTAAGTAGATGCAAATCCCACCTACAAATCAGGTTAAGAACACTGGAAATATTATTAAATAGCCTATAAGTATTTTGAATATTTCTTCCCTTATCTGAAAGATAATCATAGGCACATCCCAATTCAGTAAGATGCAAATTAACTTATTTCAGATACATTAGAAGTAGGAAGGGAAAGGAGTTGGATTGCAAAATGATTTCAGCACTCAACAATCTTTCAACCCAAAATAACATAGAAATACATTTCATCTAATGATGAATAATGATGCTTTTACTATGTGTTGGTCATTTACTGTTTGCATAGCATTTTACATACACTAATTAAATTTTAACAGTCATATAAAAATTTTTATATTTTTAAAAGCACTTCAAAATGAAGATGCATCTATATGATGCAGCCACCATAATATTGTCTAGTGTCTAGATATATAGGTCTTCAATATGATGTGAAGACAGCTTTGTTTTATTATATTTTGCTTTGCTCTTCAAATAAATAAATTATACATAGTAATGTTTGACAATAAACATTTTATAGAACACTTGTTTTTTTAATTAAAGGAAATCCATTTGAACAAACTTAGGCCAAAATGGGAAGTATATTTGTGGATGAAAACAAACCACCAAAAGTCATAGGGGCTACTGACTCCAGGGACAGCCATAAATAAAAAAAGGAACATGTCTAGGTTCTCCTCCATTCCATATTGTCAAGTTTAGACCCTCCTTGTGCAGATAAACTTCTTCTGCACTGTGAACATCATGACTACCAGATGCTTCTGTATTCCTATTCCTTCCCTCACCATCTGAGAAGAACTACCTTTCTTCCTTAAATTCCAATCTCAAAATTCCTGAAGAACATATTTGAATATGCAACTCTTTATAATTAATCATGGACAGAGGGTGAGACTTATAAGATGTCAGCCTTATTCAAACCACAAGGTTGAAGCAGTGGATGGGGATGGTAGGCAGGAGAGGAGCAGTTGCCCCAAACAGTGGAAAAATAATAGATTCCACTACCATGTATAACTCTGAGTCTATTAGAAACCTTTTCTCATTTTATGCATTTATCTATGTTGATAATTCCTATGATTGTGAAGGAATTCATATTTTTGTGGTATAGTTGTTGTTTACAATCGTGGAAGAAAAATGCTACCATGGACTGTAACGTGGAAAGTCTGTATCACAGACACACATTTTGAAAACAGTGTCGGACGTTTTTTAAAGTGGGTATAATAATGTCTTCCCACCTGGGAATAATTTACGTTTCAAATAAATCAAAGCTTCTAAATATTTAGCATTGCTATGTGGTACTAGGCAATGTTTCCATAGCTTTAGACAGATTACATCACTTATTTTTACAACAACAGTATAAAGTAACATAGATCCTTTTGCAAGTGAGAAAATTTGGACTTAAGAAGATTTTATTGCTTTCCCAATGTCACACAGTTAATACACAACAGTTACGATTTTGAACTCAATTGCTCTCTCTTAATCACTTTACTACAAGGACATGCTGTAGTGAATTACAATATCCCTGGGTGCTTTTAAAACTTAAGGTGAAGAATACTGTTAAAATGTATTTATCTTATTAAAAAGTCAAACTACAAAATTTGAACTGAGGTTTCAAGTATGACAGACAAGGAAACAGTTGCTGAATAGGTAATGTTATTTAATATATGGTATTACATACTTATCATTTTATTAATGTCTCACTAAAAAAAGTTCAAGGCTTTAGAAAACTGGGGTAATATCACAAATCACTATTCTCATTTGATCCTAATTACATTTCAGTAGTTAATTTTAAAAAACTTGTAGCATCATAAATTAGCTAGGTTTGGTAACTAAAGCATGTCTATCCATATACAAGTATAAAATTAATTACAAACACTTTGCTCTTTCTTCCACTCTGAGATTATACACTATCCTGCCTTCCTGACTTTCCTTCTCATGTCATCAATTTATTTTACTATGTTAGTTCCTCTTTCCTTCTCTAAATTTTCTCTATTGTCTCCGTTTCAAAAGCTACTAAACTATATGAGTCTCAAATTTATATCTCCCATCCTGTCCATAATCATAATAACTAGCTACTAACATAATTTTCTTTTTCTAACAATGAATTTTCCTTTCTAGCAAGTTTCTGATTTCCGTGCATACACTGAGATGGGTTTGGGAGAAGAGATTGTATATAAGAAGACTTTATAAATATTATTTTTTATAAATAAATATATACTTTTATGTATACTATTTTGTAAGAGGCAAAAGTATTTGTTTTTGCCTTTTTTTCCCTACTAAACACACAAAGATATTTCACAATGATTCACTATATGACTTAATAAGCAGGCACTTAAGATATTCAGTCAACCATTGAACAAATATTTATCAAGTGTCTACTAGGTGCTACACACAATTCAAAATGTTGAGAAATGACAGTGAACATGACAGGCAAGGAACTTTTATTTTAGAGAAGAGAAACATAGACTAAACAATAAATATATTGGGAAATAAAGAATATATTATTAATAAAAAACTGCAAAATATTAAATTAATAGTGATTGGGAGCCCACTTTAGTTTGAAGCATTAGAGAAAACCTTAAGGATATAACCATTAGGGTAAGATCTAAGTGATAAGAAGAAGCCAACCACCAGAGAGTTAGATGTAAACATGTTAGGAAAAATGGGAGGCCTAAACCATGGTTTCTTATATAGGCTGATGCACTGAGTATCTCTAAAATGACAGAAGATGAGCTTGGATAAACAAACAAGACATTGATTAAGTCAGACTTTGTAATCAGGGAAAGATTTTAAGCTAGGAAGCAACATGTTCTGATTGACGATTTTATTTTGGCTGCTATATGTGTTGTCATATTGAAGAAATTGTATTGAGGAAAGAGTAGACAGAAGATAGAAGGCTATTAAAGTTATCTGGAGAAGTTATGATGGTGGCTTGCACTAGACTGATATCAGGGGTCAGCCAGCATGTCTTCTTTATGCAATTTGAAAAGTATAATTCTCTCAGTGCAAAGCTTTCAAAGTAGGAAAAATATTTATATAAAAATAATGCATATAATAATCAAAAATACACAACTCAACACCGGGATAGCAAGTGAAGTATGAGCTAAATTTTCCCAGAGACTTAACCTATGGCTAGAAACTCTTGATCACTGCACAATCCACATAAGTACACACTCTGGCCACGTTGGCAGTAATTGAAATGTTGAGAAGTGAATGAATTTAGAATATATTCTGAAAGTGGGGTGAAAGAATTGCTATTTGATTGATGAAAAATTTGAGGAAAGGATTTCTGATTTAGTAGATATTTACTAAAATTAAAGATAAAAACTTAATAGGAAAATATTTGGGGGTAAAAGACAGTTATATTTGGAAAAAAATATATGATATATTTTAGAATTCTAAGTAGAAATATCATGAAGTCATGTGGAATAACAAATTTAGTGTTTTGGAGAGATGACTACCACAGTGATAGTATTTGAAGTTGCAGAATTACGTGAGATTATATAGAGATAGTGATTAAATTCTAGAAGGTGAAAACAGGGTTCAGAACCAGGCTTAGAACATATCAACCTTAGGGACTGAACAGGGAAGGGGAGAGCTATCTAAGGAGACTGAGAGGCGTAGTGACAGGAACACCAGGGGATTCAAAGGAAGAAAATATTTCAAGAAGGTGATAACTGTGGGTTTGGTAACATATGGATCATTGGTAACCTTGCAAAGAATAGACTCAATAAAGTTATATGTTTGAGAGATCGACCTGGGTGGTGTGAAGAAAAAACATAGGTAAGAAAGTGGCAATATTGTCCATGAAAGACCTTTTCTGTAAGTTTTGCTGTTGAGGGCAACAGAGAGAAGATTGTAGTTGCGGTGGAGGTTGAATGAGATGTGGAGGTCAAGTTTTATTTTTTACTTTTTGAAGAAGATGGAAAGATTACTAGTAATTGAGGATCTGTATGCAGAGAAAGGGTGGGGCGGGGGGGTAATTTTGGTAGTAAAGTCTTTAAGAGGCCAAAAATGTGTCATGAAAGTGATGCTGTCATGGAATAGCCAGATTTCAGTTACAGGAAGAGAATGAAGGGAACATTTAGAGCAGAGTTAGAGTATATCAGTGCTTTGCTGTTGACAGAAGTTACTTTGCAAAAGGACAGACTTGAAGGATTTGGGAGTTAAGAGATTAGAAGAGATTAATGAGCGTACAGTATTGTGTGGGAATGCGTGTTCACTTGATGATTAATGGCAGAGATGTTTTGGGCTTCTCCAAATGACTAAAGAGAATTGGAAAGTGAGGAATGACAGGATTAACACTGATACGTATTGAGAGAAGGTGAGTAAACAGGTTAAGCCAGAAAAATGCAAGACTGCCATGTGTATTCATCTTCAGCAGCTCTGAAACTTTGGTGGCCAAAGGGTGATTGAAACTCCATCAGAAACTTTCTTCCTTCAGTGGTCTGAATGCTGAGTCTCAGAGTAATAGTATGGTGGGCTGGGCATGAAAAGGAGAAGCTAGGGATTGTGTCTTCTCTGCAGCAGCATGAACATGTGGCTACTAGGAAACAAAGGGAAAGCTGTGAAAACACAATTTATTAAGTCATTGAATAAATGAAGAGATGGATGAATGAAATCAGTAATTAACAATAATTAATATCCTTTGTGAACAAACAAGGTATTTCTCAAGCTGGAAGATCATAATGGGTTTCTTTCTATTTTGTAAAATTTCAGTGATCAATCTATTTTTTGCAGAGTACAAAGCTATAGCTTTATAATGTATAGAGAAGTAGAATTTTCTACTGCTTTCAAAATTCATCTGATTTCCTATTTGTACAAAAACTGTGAAATCTTTCTTCCAAAAAGGAAGAAAATTAATTTTTATCCATTAATACCCCTACTTACAGCATCATTTCAGTATTCACCTTCATTTTCTACCTTAATTAGTGACATTATACTGATGCAATTTTTCAGTCAAAAATATTGAAGTATAAATCAATTTTTTCTTTGCTTCAGACATCTTACCTTTATGTTGATAAAATTACCACAGATTATAATTTCACATTATTGAAAGCAGTTTAAAATATAATTATAACAGTCACTGTTAATTATCTCCTCACTATTCATCTATCATAAATCAATTTCTGTATTAATTAGAAATGTTTTGTGAAAGAAACAGAAGTCTGGTTTCCATAGTTTAAAGAAATATAGGTGTAGTTTTTCATACAACAAGGAATCTCTTTGAATTGTGTTCATGAAAATCAATTTCATAAATCAATTTGTCAATATTTTCAAAACAATTTTTTATTACAAATACCATTTATTCTAAATTTTGTTGTTGGTTTTCAATAGCTTCTGCTCACATAACACATTTAAGACAAAATATTTATACCTGAAATAGTTCCTTAAGTAAAAATGTGGTTTCTTCAACTTTGTTTGGAACAGTCTACCAATTTTGCAATGAAATTATGTATCATAAAAACAAATTACATCTTCTAAAAATAAAAATATTATCTATTTTTCTGAATTTTAAATTTTCCATCATTACAGGTGAAAATTGTGATATTAAAACCAAATGACAATGAAACAATTTTAATAATTTTTATAAATCACTAGAGTTTGAAAGTATATCATTTAAGCCTAAAAAGGATTAAAAAAAAACTTCCAGGTGTTCTAAAATATGAAATAGTCACTATGTCTTAGAATTTTCATGATATTAATTTTCCATTTTTCTGCTAATTTGGAAATGAGGCTCCCTCCTTAGCTATAATAAAGATTATTCAGAAAATCAATATTTTACATTATTCAAAATAGAAGTAAAAGTCATCAAGAGATCAAAATAACTATATATTTTTACCAGTAATATTTACTTCTAATAATTAACTGGCAGAAATGGTCTGAGATAAATAATACTGTTGAGATACAAAAAATATGTATAACATTTTATAGCCAAAAAGCATCATTACAAAATTAAACATGTAAAAATGAGAACTAATTAAAAAAATCAAGGCACATCTAAACAAAGTGTTATTTGTATTAAATGCATTACACCATGAAAAGTAATCCCATAAATGACTTAAGGAAAGTCTTGCCATCTGGCCAAGATAAAGTAAGGATAACTGGGTTTATCCTACTGAAGGATACAACTTAAAATCAGACACGATATGTGAAAACACAGTTTTTGGCCATGAATTTTAGTCAGCGAAAAACAGTAATTTCTGAAAGAAGGAACGCAAATCAGGTAAATCTACAATTGTCCCGGCCTACTGTCTAGAAAGAAAGTCCAGCCCACAGGGCAAGGACAGGTAATCCAGCAGAGCCTGGCAATCTTCCTGAGTTAAAAAATAGGTCCATAAGCTGCATATGTAAGAAGAAAGAGCCTCAACGGGATAGAGCCCCATATGTGTTCAGAGACTTCAGCTGAATACCACTTGTATGCATATGTAAGGAAAATACCTAAGTCTAGGGAATAAATTGCATAAAAGATTTGGAGGGAGTATTGCTTGAAACACACTTAGAACTGAAAATGTATTTCTCCACACTAGTCAAAGTAGGAAAGCCTCAAAATTCACAAGACATCAGGTAGAGTGCTAAAAAAGATAGTGTCTTAGTAATGGGACAAAATTAACTCTAGACAAATGACTGCTGATTCTACCAAACAAAACTAACATTAAAAAACCTCAGAAGAATCAAGCTATTTCCAAGTAATTTAAGTTCACCCTAAAACAAAGCTAAAGAATGTTTATAGGAAATACATGTGTATGTGTTTATACACTCAATTAAGTAGAATTCACAATGAAAAATTATCAGATATGCGAATAAGCAGAAAAACACAATCCACAATGTGGAAATAAATTAACTCAGGAATAAAACAAATGATAAGAATTAGTAATCATTAAGATTAAAACAGTTATATGTATCTATAGACAACATGTTCAAGAATGTAAATGAAATACTAAGCATGGCAAGTAGCAAAATGACAACTAAAAAGAGATCTAAATGAAAATTATAGAGAATAAAACTATAGTGTTTGAGATGAAAATTGCAATGATATAATTAACTGTGTTAGAAATTTTAGAAAAAAAGATTAGTGAACTTCAAGACATGGAAATAGAAACTGTCTAAATTGAAACAGACATAAAACATACTGAGCTATGGGATGACTTCAAGCACCCTGATGTAAGTATAATTGTGGTTCATGAAGAAGAGGAGAGGATAGCTAAGTTCAATAAAGTCAAATTAAGGCATGATACATGCATAATGCTTAAAATTAGCAGGAGTACATGGAGTAGACTGTGTACAGAGGAACAAGGAGAAGAATAACAAACAATGCAAGAAAAAAAGATAGGAGTCAGTAGATAAACATTTTTAAAGTACTAAAACAAATAAACAAAAGTAGAAACCCTAAAGGAGCTACTGAAAATTAAAATAAAAGTTGTTTTATTACATATTATTAAAGTAAATGAGTTATAGCTAATAAGAAAACAGTGGAGATAAAATGAATTATGAAAATTCTCAATCCAAAAGAAAGCAGATAAAGAGGAAAAAGTAACAAAGAACAAATGGGGCAAATGTAAAACAAATTTTAAAACTATAAATATAAAGCTACCCTTTTCAGTCATCACTTTAAAAAATGATTTAAATATCTCAAAATACAGAGATAGGATTAAAACAGCAACATTTAAATGTATGTTAGTATAAGAAACCCGCTTCAACTATACAGATACAGAGAGGTTAAAAGTAAATTAAAATGATGGACAGTGTATATAAAAGGATATATATTTTTGTATACTAGTGTATTAGCTAGTATCATTCATATATATATATATATATATATATAAATGCTAATGATATCACTAAGCCAAAGAAAGTGGGAGTGTCTATGTTGTTACCAGACAATATACTATTCAACCCTAAAAGGGAGCAAAATAAGTTGCTGCAACTTGGATCTAGTTGGACGTAATTATCCTAAGTTAAGTCACTCAGCAATGGAAAACCAAATATCGTATGTTATTACTTGTAAGTGGGAGCTAAATTATGAGGATGTAAAGCATAAAAATGATATAATGGACTTTTGGGGACTCATATAGCAGTGATTCTGATTTGTGTACATTGATTTGGTATCCTGAATTGTTACTGAAATCATTTATCAGATTTAGGAGCTTTTGGGATGAGTCTTTAGGATTTTCTAGGTATATGGTCATATCGTCAGTGAACAGAGACAGTTTGATTTCCTCTTTTCCAATTTAGATCCCCTTTATTTCTTTCTCTTGTCTGATTGCTCTGGCTAGGACTTTAAGTACTTTGTTGAATAGAAGTGGTGAAAGTGAGGCTTCTTGTCTTGTTCTGGTTCTCAAGGGGAAGGCTTTCAACTTTTCCCTATCCACTATGATGTTGGCTGTGGGTTTGTCATACATGGTTTTTATTACTTTGAGGTATGACCCTTCTATGCCAATTTTGTTGAAGGTTTTTATTGTAAAGCGATGCTAGATTCTGTTAAATGCTTTTTCATTGTCTGTTAAGATGATCATATAATTTTTGTTTTTCATTCTGTTCATGTGATATGTCACATTTATTAACTTGTGTGTTAAATCTTTCCTGCATCCCTGGTATGAAACCCACTTGATCATGACGTATTATCTTTTCGATACACTGTTGGATTTGGTTAGCCAGTATTTTGTTGAAGATTTTTGCATCTATGTTCATTGGAGATTTGTAGTTTGTTTGTTTGTTTGTTTGTTTGTTTGTTATGCCCTTTCCTGGTTTGGGTGTTAGCATGTTACTGACTTCATAGAATGATATAAGGGAGGAAGCCCTCATTCTCTATCTTTTGAAATAGTTTTCACAGGATTGATATCAATTCTTGTTTGAATGTCTGATAGAATTCAGCTGTGAATCCATCTTGTCATGGACTTTTTTTGGTGGTAATTTTTTAGATTTGTGATTCAATCTCACTGTTTGTTGTTGGTTTGTTTAGAGTTTCTATTTCTTCCTGATTTAATCTAGGAGGTTGTACATTTTCTGGAATTTATCCATCTCCACTAGATTTTCTAGTTTGTGCATATAAAGGTATTCATGGTAGCCTATAATGATCCTTTGTATTTCCGAGATATCAGTTGTAATATCTCCCATTTCATTTCTAATTGAACTTATTTAGACGTTCTCTCTTCTTTTCTCGGTGAATCTCATTAATGATTGATCAGTTTTGTTTATCTTTTAAAAGAACCATGTTTTTTTCATTTATCTTTTGTGTTTATATTTTCAATTTCATTTAGTTCTTCTCTGATTTTTGCAATTTATTTTCTTCTGCTGGGTTTGGGTTAAGTTTGTTCTTGTTCTCTAGTTTTTGGAGGTGTGACCTTAGGTTGTATATTTGTGATCTTTCAAACTTTTTGATTTAGGGATTTAATGCTATGAAATTTCCTCTTAGTACCACTTTTTCTGTGTCCCAGAGGTCTTGATAAGTTGTGTCACTATTATCATTGAGATCAAATAATTTTTTAAATTTTCTTCTTGATTTCATTGTCAACCCAAAGATCATTCAAAAGTAGATTAATTGATTTTGATGTATTTGTAAAGTTTTGAGGGGTTTTCTTTGTAGTTAATTTCTAGTTGTATTCTACTGTGGTCTGAGAAGATACTTAATACGATTTTGATTTTCTTAAATTTATTAGGACTTGTCTTGTGGCCTGTCATCTGGTCTATCTTGGAGAATGTTCCATGTGCTGAGAGAAATGTATATTTTGCAGTTGTTGGGTAAAACGTTCTGTAAATATTTGTTAAGTCCATTTGTTTTAGGATATAGTTTAAGTCCAATGTTTCCTTGTTGACTCTCTGTCTTGATGACCTGTACAGTGATGTCAGTGGATTATTGAAGTCCCCCACTATTATTATGTTCCTGTCTATCTCATTTATTACATCTAGTAGTAATCGTTTTATAAATTTGGAAGCCCAGTGTTAGGAAAATATATATTTAGGATTGCAATGTCTTCCTTTTGGACTGATCCTTTTATCATTATATAAAGAATATATTCTTTTTTGACCTTTTTTTAACTGTTATTGTTTTAAAGTCTGTTTGACCTAAAAATAGCTATTCCTGCTCACTTTTGGTTTCCATTTGTGTGGAATATCTTTTTTTACTCTTTTACCTTAAGTTGGTATGAGTCCTCATGTGCTAGTTGAGTCATTTGAAGACAGCAGATACTTGATTGGTGGGTTTTTACCCATTCTACTATTCTGTAACTTTTAGGTGGAGCATTTAGGCCATTTTACATGAGATGTGGGGTATTCTTCTGTATTAGTCTGTTTTCACACTGCTAACACATTCCCAAGACTAGGAATTTTACAAAAGAAAGAGGTTTATTGAACTTACAGTTCCACATGGCTGGGGAGACCTCACAATCATGGCAGAAAGCAAGGAGGAGCAAGTCACATCTTACATGGATGGCAGCAAGCAAAGAGAGAGCTTGTGCAGAGAAACTCTTGTTTCTAAAATCATTGGTTCTTCTGAGACCCATTCACTATCATGAGAACAGCATGAGGAAGACCTGACCCCATGACTCAATCATCTCCCACCGTGTCCCCCCAAAAAATGTGGAAATTATGGGAGTTACAAGATGAGATTTGGATGGGAACACATAGCCAAATCTCATCATTCCACCCCTGGCCCCTTCCAAATCTCATATCTTCACAATTCAAAACCAATCACTCCTTGTCAACAGTCCCCCAATATTTCAACTCGTTTTAGGATGTACTCAAAAATCCACAGTCTAAAGTCTCAGCTAAGACAAGGCAAGCCCCTTCTTTGTAAGAGCCTGTACAATCCAGAGCAAGTTAGTTAGTTCCTAGATACAATGGGGTTACAGGCACTGGGTAAATGCAGCCTTTCCAAATGGGAGAAACTGGCCAAAACAATGGGGCTACAGGCCCCAAGCAAGTCCAAAATCTACTGGGGCAGTCAAATCTTACAGCTCCAAAATGGTCTCTTTTGACTCCAGGTCTCACATCCACGTCATGCTGATGATGCAGAAGATAGGTTCCCATGATCTGAGGCAGCTCTGTCCTGTGGATTTGCAGGGTACAGTTTCCCTCTTGGCTGCCTTCATGGACTAGCATTGAGTGTCTGTGGCTTTTCCAGGAGCACAGTGCAAGCCCTCAGTGGATCTATCATACTGGGGTCTGGAGGGTGGTGGCCCTCCTCTCACAAGTACACTAGGCATTGGCCCAGTAGGGACTCTTTGCGGGAGCTCTTGACTCCCCATTTCTCTTCTGCCCTACCCCAGCAGAGATTCTCCATGAGGACTCTGCCCCAACAGCAAACTTCTTCCTGGGCATCTAGGCATTTCCATACATCTTCCGAAATCTAGTTGAAGGTTCCCAAACTTCAATTCTTGACATCTGTGTACCTGTAGGCTCAACACCATGTAGAAGCTTCCAATGTTTGAGGCTTGCACCCTCTAAAGCCACAGCCCAACTTCTACGCTGGCCCCTTGCAGCCATGGCTGGAGCGACTGGGACACAGGACATTAAGTTCCTAGGCTGCACACAGCACAAGGACCCTGGGACTGGCCCACTAAACCACTTTTTCTTCCTTGGTCTCTGGGCCTTTGATGGCAGGGCCTTCTGCAAAGGTCTCTGACATGGCCTGGATACGTTTTCCCCATTGTTTTGGTGATTAATATTTGACTCCGTGTCACTTATGCAAATTTCTTCAGCCAGATTGAATTTCTCCTTAGAAAATGAGAGTTTCTTTTGTATTGCCTTGTCAGGCTACAAATTTTCCAAACTTTTATGCTCTGCTTTCCTTTGAAACTGAATGCCTTTAACAGCACCCAAGTCACATCTTGAATGGTTTGCTGCTTAGAAATTTCTTACACCAGATACCCTAAATCACCTCTCTCAACTTAAACGTTTCACAAACCTCTAGGGCAGGAGCAAAATGCCACCATTCTCTTTTCTAAAACATAACAAGAGTCACCTTTGCTCCAGTTCCCAACAAGTTCCTCATCTCCATCTGAGACCACCTCAACCTGCACCTTATTGTTCATATCACTGTCAGCATTTTTGTCAAAGACATTCAACAAGTCTTTAGAAACGGCTAAACTTTCCCATATTTTCCTGTCTTCTTTTGAGCCTTCCAAGCTGTTCCAACCTCTGCCTGTTACCCAGTTCCAAAGTAACTTCCACATTTTTAGTTATCTTTTTGGCAGCACCCCACTCTACCGGTACAAATTTACTGTATTCATCTGTTTTCACGCCGCTGATAAAGGCATATCCAAGACTCGACAATTTACAAAATAAAGAGGTTTATTGGACTTACAATTCCACATGGCTGGGGAGACCTCACAATTATGGTGAAAGGCTAGGAGGAGCACATCACATCTTACGGGGATGGTGGCAGGCAAAGAGAGAACTTATGCAAAGAAACTTTCATTTTTAAAATCACCAGATCTCATGAGACCCCTTCACTATCATGAGAATACGATGGGAAAGAACTGCCCCCATGATTCAGTCATCTCCACTGGATCCCTCCCACAGCATGTGGGAATTATGGGAATGACAAGATGAGATTTGGGTGCAGAGCCAAATCATACCCTCTTCTATTTATCATATTAGTCATTGCTTAAATACTTTGATTTTTTTATTGTGTTATTGTTTTATAGGCCCTGTGAGATTTATACATTAAGGAAATTCTATTTTGGTATATTGCAAGATTTTGTTTCAAAATTTAGAACTCCTTTTATCATTTCTTGTAATGCTGATTTCGTATTGACATATTTCCTCAGCATTTGTTTGTCTGAAAAAGACTCTCTCTCCTTCATTTATGAAGCAAAAATACAAAATTATTGCCTGACAATTATTTTGTTCAGGAATCTGCTGTTAATCTGATAGGTTTTCCTTTATAGATTACCTGATGCTTTTGTGTCACAGCTCTTAAGATTATTTCCTTTATCTTGACTTTGGATAATCTTATGACTATATGCCTTGGTGATAATCATTTTGCAATCAGTTTCTCAGGAATTATTTTAGCTTCTTGTATCTGGATGTCTAGATCTCTAGCAAGGCCAGGAAATTTTTCCTCAAGTATTCCCTCAAATAAGTTTTCCAAAGTTTTAGATTTCGCTTCTTCCTCAGGAACACCTATTATTCTTAGGTTATGCCATTTAACATAATCACTAATTTCTTAGAGGCTTTATTCATTTTCTTTTTAATTGTCCTTTCTTTGTCTTTGTCTATTGGGTTAATTCGAAAGCCTTGTCTTCGAGCTCTGAAGTTCTTTCTTCTACATGTTCTAGTCTATTGTTGAAACTTTCCACTGCATTTTGTATTTCCCTAAATAAGTTTTTTTATTTCCAGAAGTTGTGATTGCTTTTTCTTTATGATAGCTGTTTCTCTCAAAGATTTTTCATTCATATCATTCCTGGTTTTTAAACTTTTTAAATTGGTTTTCACCTTTCTCTGGCATCTCTTTGAGTAGCTCAAATAATCAACCTTCAGTATATTTTCTCTGGCAATTCAGAAGTTTCTTCTTGGTTTGAATCCATTGCTGGAGAGTTAATGTTATCCTTAGGGGGTGTTGTGGAAACATTTTTTGTCATATGACCAGAATTACCTTTCTGGTTCTGTCTCATTTGCGTAGATGATTTTTTCAAGTTGTTCTTGAATTTATTTTTTGATTAGACTGTGTTTTTGTTTCTGTTTTGTTTAGAATTTCTTATTTTTCCCTCTTGAGGATTAGGCTTTAATGTTTGTTTTAGTCTAAACTTTCTTTTTCTTTCTTTCTTTTTTTTTTTTTTGTTTTGTTTTTTGGAGACAGAGTCTGGCTCTGTCACCCTGACTAGAGTGCAGTGGTATGATCTTGGCTCACTGCAACCTGTGCCTTCTGGGTTCAAGTGATTCTTCTGCCTCAGCCTCCTAAGTATCTGGAATTATAGGCACCTACCACCAGGCCTAATTTTTGTATTCTTAGTAGAGATGGGGTTTCACCGTGTTGGCCAGGCTGGTCTCAAACTCCTGATCTCAAGTGATCCACCCGCCTCAGCCTCCCAAACTGCTGGAATTACATGCGTGAGCCACTGGGCCTGGCTCTAATTTGATTATTGATGTTTGTATGGGTGAAGACTCTGTATGAATTTTTAGTTACAGAGAGTCTTTGAATCCTGGCTTTTTCTAATAATGTTTGTAGTAGTAATATTATTGGTGTGTGGGTGAGTTTACTGATTTTTATGTAATTGGAATGGCAGGAATCTCTTGGAACTTGTTCTCTCATGGTGTACACTTGATTTAGTTATTTAGTTTTTCTCAGGTTTTTTTTTGTTTGTTTGTTTGTTTTTTAATTTTCTGAGTTGACAATTCAGGATTCAGGCCAATGGAGGTAAGCAGCAGTTGTGCTATGGTAGGTGGGTGTATGTATACTCAATGGTGGGCCAAGGTCCCAGCCTTGATAAGGGTGGCTGGGGGAGCTTTCAATTAGATATGCTGAGTATTTAGCAGGATGAAGAGTGGGAGGTACCTCAGTCCTGTCCTGGAAGAAATTTCTCAATAGTTATTTCACAGTAATTGATAGAAGTAGTGGGCAACATCAGTGAGGATTTAGAAGACTAGAAAAATTCTATTGATAAATATGACCTAATTAGGTAGAGTTACACAGCACTCCACCCAACAGCAGCATAAACAACATTCAAGTGCATAAAAACACTTACCATGATACATCGTATTACAGGTAATGTAACAAGTCTCAATATAGCTAATTTAAATTATACAAGGCATGCTATTGAAAAACAATGAAATTAAACTACAAATCAAGAACAGAAAATTCTAGAAATTGTCCAAATATTTAAATATTAAGTACCGAACTTTTAAATAATCTATGGTTTGTAAAAGAAACCAAAAGGAAATTTGTATTTTAAACTGAATGAAAACAACAGAGCATATAAAAATCTGTCAGATGCATTTAAGGTAGTGTTTAGAGGGTGCTTTATAGCAATAAATATAAATATGGTAAAAAGAAAAAAGTCTCAAATCAATGAGTTTAGCATCCACTTTAAGGATTTAGAGAAAGAAGATAAAAAATTAAGTCTAAACAAAGCAGAAAAAATTAAATGATAAAAGCAAATGATAAAGATAAATACAAAAGTCATTGAAATATAACACAGAAAAAAGAATATTAAAATCAATGCATCCCAAACCTGCTTTTTTTGTGAGTTCTTCTGTGTGAATGTGAAGATCATTAAAGGTGAAAATACTCTAGCAAGGCTGATGAAAACAAAAGGAACACAATGTATCAATATTTGAAAAAGGAGGTGACATAATTAAATATATTATAGATATTAAAATGATAATTCAGAAATATTATGAATCAATAATACTAATTAAATATCTTATAGATATTAAAATGATAATTCAGAAAAATTATGAATCAATAATACTAATATCTTTGATGACTTAGAGGGAAAAGACAAATTTCTTGAAATACCCAAGTATGAAAGACCACTCAAACTCAATTCACTTCCCCCATCTTCTCCAAACCCCTCTAAATTAAAAAAAAAAAAAAGTTTAAAAAGATCACTCAAGAAGAAATAGGTAATGTGAAAATTTCTACATCATTTAAAAATGGACTTTTAGCTAAAAGCATTACTACACTATAAGAAAACTCCAGGCTTGATGGTTTCATGATATGTTACACCAAACATTGAATGAATATTTTCTACATAAACTCTTGGAGATAATATAAAAGAAGGAAAGTCTTCCCAATCCATTCTGAGACCAGCATCACCGAATGCCACAAAGAGCTAGACACAATATAAGAAAGCTACAGACATATACTTCTCATATACACAGATGCAAATATTCTTAACAAAATTTTAGCAAACGAAGCTACCCTTTAGTGTTCATCCCATGAATGCTGTTTTAACATTTTAAAGTAGAGCAATGTAATTCTTCGTCAACAGACCAAATAATGATAATCATATGATCATATTCATAGGTACAGAAAAAACATTTGAGAAATGCAAAATCCACTCATCAAAACTTACAGCAGACCAGAAATAGGAAACTGTCTCAACTTGATAAAGGTCATCAATGAAAAACCTGCAGCAAATCTTATACTTGGCAATTATAGACTGAATGTTTTCTCCACAACATTAAAAACAAAGCAAAGACATCTGTATTACTTTTATTCAAAATTGTTCAGTTACTCAGTTGAGTAAGAAAGAAAAAGAAATAAAAGGCATCACGATAGGAAAGGAATACGTAAAACTGTCTTTATTCAGATAAGATGTAATTATATAGCAAATTTACAGTGTATATAAAAGAGCTATTAGGACTAGTAAGTGTGTTTAGCAAAGTTTACAGGACATAGTCAATATTTAAAAAGTTATAATTCTGTGTACTAACAACAATTAGAAATTGAAATTACAAATATATTATCATTTGCACTAGCAACAGAATATAAAATACTTAGCAATAAATTTAACCAAAAATGTATAAGACCTCTACTCTGAAAATAGCAAACATTGCTAAGATGAATTAAGTAAGACTTGAATGAATGGAGATCTGTACAGTAAATGTCAGTGTCAGTTCTCCCAAGGTAGGTATACTGGTTCAATGAAATGCAAATGAATGAAAATCCAAACAGGCTTTTTTTTTTTTTTTTTTTTTTTGAGGTTAAGAAGCTGGTTCCAAAATTCATGTGGAATAGTAAAGGAACTTGAATAGCCTCATATCTTTGTAAGAGAAAAACAGATTTGGAGGATTTATACTTTCTGATTTCAAGACTTAACACAAAGCTACAATAATCAAGATATGTTTGTGTTGGTATCCACACAGACGCAGTATAGAAATCAATAGAAAAGAGTTCAGAAATAGACTCACATAAATATAGCTAGTTAATCTTCTACCAAATACAATGACAAAGCAATGAATAAAGGATAGTCTTTTCTACAAATGGTGCTGCAATAATTTGATATCTATGTGTAAAGATAAAAGAACTTTTATCCATATCTCACACCATATATAAAAATTAATTTCAAATCAATCATAGACCTAACTGTAAGACCCAGTACTATAAATTTTTAATGGAAAATATTGGAGAAAATCTTTGTGATTTGGGGTTAGGGAAAGATTTTTTTAGGCACCACATTGAGAGCAGAATAGCTACAACAATTGATAAATTGGGCTTCAATTAAGAATTAAGAATTGTTTCCCCTCAAAACACATGGTTGGGGATAGGGAAAGGTAAGTCAATAAGTACAGACTAACAGGAAAAAATAATTTTGAGTTCTATTGAATAATTGGGTGGTTATAGTTAAAAAGAGTAAATTGTATTATTTATTTATTTATTTATTTATTTAGAGACAGAATCTCACTCTGTCACCCAGGCTGGAATGCAGTGGCTCAGTCTTGGCTTACTGCATCCTCTGACTCCATGGTTCAAGAGATTGTCCTGCTTCAGCCACCTGAGTAGCTCGGATTACAGTCGTGTGCCACCATGCCTGGCTAATTTTTGTATTTTTAGTATAGACAGGGGTTTCCCAATGTTGATCAGACTGGTCTTGAACAGGTGAAATTAACATAAGACAGATTTATCATGAAAAATGAGAACAGTAGCAGAA
This sequence comes from Theropithecus gelada, assembly GCF_003255815.1. Taxonomy (NCBI): domain Eukaryota; kingdom Metazoa; phylum Chordata; class Mammalia; order Primates; family Cercopithecidae; genus Theropithecus; species Theropithecus gelada. Next base: position 13,738,935 of record NC_037669.1, on the reverse strand, counting down.
CAGTACTACAATGCATGTTCATAATAGTGGGGTTGAACTACAATAAAATCGTTAAGTCTATCAATATGAATTTGTTAATAATAGTTACACTTAAATTGCTTGGTTATGAGAATAAATAAGCAATAAAATATCTGCAAGAGTCATTTCCAGCAAAAGGTGCCAGAGGAGTTTTGATTAAAAGGAAGACATTCTCTAATATCACTGTACCATTTTAGAAAAGTAATAGATTGGCCTTTACACTCAAATGTATGTTAAATAATGTTCATTTTAAACTCACATTTATTTTCTTTAGGAAAATAGCACCCTTAAAATTAAGAAATGTTAGCTAAGATATATTTCATTCTGTATTTTTATTTATTTTAAGAAAATATGTTCAGTTTAAGAGAGGTAAAAAATTGTGTTAGGTAATTGATCATTACCATCAAAGTACTTAGTGATCTTTTGCAGAGAATTCTGACAGAAAAATCAATTCTCAAAGTACTTGGTAAGTACTAATAAACACCACATAATCATAATAAAAGAATATTTGAGACTGAGTCAAAATTAACAAAAATTTAATAGAAGAGTAGATAGAATTTGTACATGACCACACAATTTATAGAAGTTCCTCAAAGTACGAACACTTCATATTCATCAATGTATTCACAGCCAGTCATGGTGCCTGCTTAATGGTGAGTTCACTAAAGAAGATATAATAAGTAAATTATAAAAATCTTGTCTTGATTTTCATGTCAGTTTTGTCAGTGATAGTAGTTAGCGTTTTTACCTGAGTTCATCATAGCCCTAAAGGAGTAAAGTCACCCAAGTAAATTCAAAAAGAAAAAAGCCTCTTCTGATAGAATGTGTAGAACAAAGGGTAAATGACTGACAGAGCAGGTGCAGTCTGTAGGTCAGAAAAGCTTTATAGGCAAAAAGCCACAGCAGGAATTTTTTAAAAAAAACAAAACATTGTATATTATTCTGTTGACTTTGCTAATCCAAGGCTCAGCATTCTCTTATCAAAGGCATATAAAAAGGGTAACTTATTCTGAGTAAAAATACAAAAAATAGCATGATTGATTAAAAGCTGTTTGCGCCTTCTTTCCAAACAAGTGACTCAAAGGAATAAAAGCTTTACTCCCACTTTCACCTCAATACTATCAAAACCTTCCCTTCTAAGAATGAAGTTCCCTTGAAAAGTCTATCCAAGGCAGACGATGAGATTATGACTTAAAATCACACGCAAATTTTCGAGAGAATATTTATCTAAACTACCAGAAAAAAACAGCCAAAAAACCACCTTCAGATGAAGATCAGAGGATTCAAAATAGCAGATTTGTAAGACAAGTCTAGAGTTCTAAGGCACAACATGGGGGCCATAGATAATAAAAGTGCACTGCATATGGGATTCATGCTAAATGAGTAGATTTTAGTGGTTCTTGCTACAAGAATAAGAGAAATTGTTAACTATGTTGAAGATGATTGATGTGGTTTGGCTGTGTCCCGATCCAAATCTCATCTTAAATTGTAGCTCCCATAATTCCCATGTGTTGTGGGAGGGACCTGGTGGGAGGCCATTGAATCATGGGGGGTGGGTCTTTCCCATGCTGTTCTCCTGATAGTGAGTCTCATGAGAACTAATGGTTCTATATAAGGTGAGTTCCCCTACACAAGTTCTCTCTTGCCTGCCGCCATGTAAGATGGGCTTTTTGCCTTCCGCCATAATTGTGAGACCTCCCGAGCCAAGTGAAACTGTGAGTCCATTAAATCTTTTTTTCTTTAGAAATTGCCTAGTGTCAGGTATGTGTTTATTAGCAGCATGATAACAGATTAATACAGTGATTGGTAATTTGCTTCACTATGGTAACCTTTTTAATATCTATATGTAACCTACAGCAACGTGTTGTATACCTTAAATAAACCCAACAAAAAATAAAATCAAAAAGAAATAAAATCAACAAAACATATGCTTTATTAAACACTTTGGAATATAAATTGTTATTTAAAACATAAAAATGGGAACATCCCTTTTTCAAATGTCATGGTCACTCTATTTGTTACAAAGAGGTGATCTCTCCATGAAAAAGACTGTTTTTCAGAATCAACTTACAACTATGCTGCAGAATACAGAGAAACACAAATAGGTACTATTAAGAAATATGGGATCGAAAATTCTCTCTTACTGTCAGGATGGAAAGTTTATTTATTAAGAGTTTTTAGTCTTTTCCAGGGGCTTATTTTTTCTTCAGAATAGATAATGAATGCATATTCCTGAAAAAAATTTTTAAAAATTTTCTATGAGGCTTTTAGGTTTACACAGAAATCCAATGTGCATTGCCAATGGTAGGGGCAGCCCATTCTTGATCAACATCATGATCTGGCTGGCCTGGTTGAAGCTGTGTAAGTAACCAACTCCCCACTTGAGCTTTACCAGAAAATGTTAAATCTATTTTTTTCTTGCCTATATTATGATCATTTTAACATTAAAATGATTTATCTTTAAGGTTCTTCTTAGTCAATGGCCAAGAAAGATCATATCTGGCCAACTCTCTTTCAGATGACAAGTATACGTTTTTTACAAAATATCATAAACAGTGGAAAACAACCAAAAGCTGACAAAAAGGGGACTAGATAGCTGGAACAGAGAATGCACTCGGTAATTTTATTCTTTATGTATGTATGTTCACATGTGTGTATGTACATGTGTATATGTGGCATTTAAAGAGAAACCTCCTCTGTGCCATTCAGGACTTCATAAACTCTAAGAAGAAACTTTAGACTTTCTGACTTAAAAACCCAGATGCTGTAGTTTGAGGCAGTTCCAACACTGAAAAACAAGCGAGGGATCCTAGAAATAAAAGAGAGGGAGAATTTCAATTCTCAGTATAAGCCCTGCCACTTCTGTCCTGCCTCCCGGACTACACATTCATGAAATATTCTGAACAGCTCAGTCAACACTGAAAGACCTGAAATGAGATTTGACTGTATGCCCAAGAGACAGAACTGCAGTTTGAATCCAAGTAGGTTAAATGTCTCATGAAACAGCAATCCACTTTGGAAGGGTATAACAAGATGCATGACAAGGTCTATGATGCAATCCAAGCTACTTGACATATGAAGAAATAGGAAAATGTGATGTATTGTCGAAGAAAAATATAATAAACATAATCATGTCATAATATAAACCACATATTAAAACAAGAAGATAAAGGGCATGAAAGAAAAAAGCTTATAATCAATGTATGCATAGGAAATCTCAGTAGAGAAACAGAAACCATAAGAAATAACTAAATGGAAATTCTTGAAATGAAAAATAAAATATTTTAAAAATAACTCACTAGATGTGCTTAAGAGAATAATTGAAACTACAAAAGAAGGAGTTAGGAAATTTGAATATGAAAAAGTAGAGTTTATTCAATGCAGAAAATAGTGGGAAACAAAAAAGACAATTAAAACAAAACCTCAAAACCTGTAAGACAATATCAAAAAGCATTACCCCATAAAAGTAGAAAATAAAGAATTGTATTAAAAATTAAAATGTTTAAAGAAATAATGGCTGAGAAGTTTTAAAATATGGTAATGTACATGTGTTTATCTACATAAGTTCAGTGAAACCCAAGTAATGAGTCTTAAGGTCATAACAATCAAGTGATTAAAATATAAGGAGAATATTTTTTAAGTCATCAGACAAAACAACACATTCTACATAGCTACATAAAAATATGAATAATTACTAGCCTCACCATAAATAATGGGTGCCAAAAGACTATGACAAAAAGTATTTTTGGTTTTTAGATGGATCCTTGCTGTCTTGCCCAGGCTGAAGAGCAGTGGTGTGATCTCAGCTCACTGCAACCTCTGCCTCCCCGGGTTCCAGCAATTCTCCTGCCTCAGCCTTCCAAGTAGCTGGAATTACAGGCATGCGCAATCACACCTGGCTGATTTTTGTATTTTTAGTATAGATGTGGTTTCACCATTTTGGCCAGGTGTTCTCAAACTCCTGACCTCAGGTGATCCACCCACCTTGGTCTCCTAAAGTGCTGGGAGTACAGGCGTGAGCCACTGCTTAACGTGCTAAGGAAAAAAATATTATCACCCCAAGATACTATTATATCCAGAAAAAATATAATTCCACAATGAAGGGGAACCAAATAGATTTTTAGATTTAAAAAGATGAAAGATAATTCATTAAAATTTAATATTCAATGCCAACAGGCCTGTCCCACAAGAAATTCTAAAGAGATTTATTCACACTAGAGGAAGCAATACGGGATAGACCCTTGTATATTCAGGAATAAATAAAAAGCACTGAAAATGGTAATTTCTTTAAAATACATACTAAGATCTTTTATTTACAATTCATGGATTTTAATTAATGAATTTTATATTATGTAAAGTATAATGTATGGATTATTTTTTACAAAACATTGTCATTTGGTGTTTATAAAATATGTGTTGTGTACATTTGGAAACTCTAACATAGAGGAGTGTGGTCAGTGGACCTCTATGATTGCAAGTGATATAACACTACACAGAAGTAAACACTTGAGGCATTAAGAATGCATATTGTAATCTTAAAATGAACACTAAAAAGCAATGCAGAAAGGTTTACTAAAAAGCCACTTGATATATTAATATGAAATTCTAAAAAATACCAAAATAATTCAAAATAAGGCAGGAAAGAAGAGAAAAACAAACAAAAATAACAACTGGGGAAAGAACAAGTTGTACAATGTTTATTTTAAATGCAAACCATAATTACACTAAATATTAGTAGGGCAAACACGCATATTCAAAATCAGAGGTTGTCAGAATATATATAAAAGCAAGATATTCACCGTAGTAGCCTTTCAACATGTTTAAATAGTTACTTTTTTAATAATAATAATGTGGGAAAACATTTTTCTTACCCACCATCTCATATGACAGATGCTTTAGAATCCTTTTCCATGATACCCTATAGTTTTCATTTCCTTCTGTCCACAGCATGTCTCTGTTTCCTGAAGATCTGCAACCCAGTTTGAGAAGGGCAAACTGTTTTATATTAATTTTAGTGGAGTAAGAAACATGACTTAAATTTTCATCTAACCAACATGAAAATGTCAATTAATTTTTAAGATTGAGTTACAGTCTCCCATAAGAGGAAAACCCTGAGTATAAGATTCTATGTTTTATAGACAAATATATTGAAAAAAAACCTGGCACTGTATTTTTGATTTGATTCATAGAGAAATCTAATAACTAGGTTGAGCCACGATAATGAAAACTCAGTTCCAGGTGACTATTCTTTAATGTAGATATTCATAGACAGTAATGATTAGTATTAGAGAAGTCTTGGTATTCCATACAAATATATTAATTTTAGGACATATCTGTTAATATTTCCCATTAGGACTTAATGATCATCATTCTCTTCAAAGATCTAATATACTTGAAATAGTCATGTTCTTTTATTTCTACTGTAAATTTCTTCTAGCTGCCAGAGGGCCAGAATCCCAGCAGTTCAGTCCAAACAGTCATTCTGACTGTCTCACGGTGTGTAAACTATCATGATTCTGGGCAGACCTGCCCACTCAGTCCCAATTAGTGCAAGAGTATTTAATGTTTTGAACAATAAAACTATCCTTTTAAAGGAGTGCACTCACATCCTTTTATTACAGGCATTAATGGCTCATTTGCAGGCATGGATGTTGACATCTTATGATAAGATATTATAGTTCCTCCATAGATACACAATGTTTTCTAGAATTCTGTATCAATTTATCAAGTGGCTTTTTTAGTAAACCTTTCCGCACTCCTAAAGAAAAACTATATGTGCATACAATTTCCATGTTTATGTCTTTCCCCATCTTCCACCTCTCTTCTCCCTTCCTTCTTCACACCAACTTGGAACAGAAGCAACTTTCAGTTGTCATATTCTTGGCTAAGAAACTTGTTTTCATTTGGATAAATCAAGGCACCATTCTGAAGCTTGTTCTTACTAGCAGTTAGAGAAGGAAACAACAATGAGATAATTGTTATAATCCTAATGAAAATAAAAAAATAATACCAGGAAATGCTTTCTAAAAAAAAGCCATTACTATTCAACAATCTAATCCCAATTATTTGCAACTCACGTTTTTTTTACTCTTGTCTTTCACCTTCCTTATAAACATTTGAGAATCATTGATCATCTAATTCCTCATAGTCTTCATGAAAATATTTAAAATGTGGTGCCAGAATGTCAGCTTGTCATTCTCTGACTTATAGGTACTTCAGTCCACAAGCAAACACGTTAAATGAAAAGAATCCTACATTATAATGCACTTTTTGTTAATTAGTAATTTATATCCTTCTGCGTGCCTCTTCTTAGCCCAGCTAGCTGTATTAATACACCTGTTTTGCAGACCTGCCAAGAGCCAAAGACTGTGTAAGTGTTAGAGATGCACACCTGTGGAAGATGATGTCTTTGACTTTAAGGAATTCAATATTCACTAGAAAAACAGTAAGATGTGATGAGTGCAGTGAAGTATTAATGCGGCAAAAATGTAGTGAAGAAGTTCAGCAGATAATAAGAACCAGCTATCATTTCAGCCCGTAGTAGAAGCTATGTAATCATAGTCTCTAAGCTTCATAGTCTTGCAAAGTAAAAGAGAAATAATAGCATCAGATGATACTTAACATTGTTATTCATTACTGTGCAAAACCTAAGGAATTCAAATTTGAATTGTTAAGAAAAAAGGAGAGTATTGACTCAAATATCAATACATTATGCTAAATGAAAAGATTTATTATTTAGATTAGGATTTAGACATATAGATTTTAGTCCTGCTTCTATGACACATTAATTGTAAAATTTGAGTGTTAGTTTTCTCAAGGATATAATAGGAGGATTTCATCAATTAATTTTGAAGGTGCCTTCAAACTCTGATATGCTGATAAATATTTATTAGCCAAAAATGTATCGCTGTGTTCGACTCCATTCAAACTCCACTATTATACTATTTTTGAGACCCCTAGAATTGTCTAAAAACTGCCAAAATTAGTACAATTATTATCAGAATTAGATCTAATTATTAAAATTATTTAATGGTTATCAATAGTTTCAATCCATAAATCTTTGAGGAATGCTTTTTGTTTTTTTGTTTTGTGTTGTTTACTTTTGCACATTTGGTAGGTTTTATAGTGCCTGAAACTTACAAAATGATGACTAGTTGTTGAATAAAGGATAAAGTGTAAACAAATGATGTAAAAATAAAATCAATAAAATTTTATTTTTAAATATTTTATGTATCTATTATCATACCCCTTTGTATCAACTTTTAAGGCATTTGTCTCTAATATTATTTTCTATATAGCAATACTTTTTCCCCTAAAGTATGAAATTCAATGTTTTATAAAGGCTTATATAAAATTAACAATCGAAATGTTTGAAGGTAATAAGTATCTAAGGTGGTGAATAAGGAATGATGAAAACCTTATCAATAAACCTGGTCCATAACTTTACATTGAAATTTAATATGTTTATTTTTATATTCTTAGTTTATGAATTTTCTTCTGAGGTTATATGTCTGTACACACAACATAGATAGATAATATATAAAAGCATATGAAATTTCAAAGGAAAATACTTCTGGCATTAATTTTAGTATGTGTCCCTAATGTATTTTCACATTATTGGCAGTCATTTTTTGAATGGATTTCTCAACTAAAAGTAATCCTAATAATGCTCAATCTTTTCATGTTAAAAAGGAAATACGTATGTACTTTTTGAAATAATAATCTTTGGCCACATAATTAATTGTCATGTAGCTTTCCTGTAAGACAGAGAAAGAAGTTTACTATTGCAACTTTGCTTACCTTTCCTAAAGAAAGGAAATACTAAACAATTTATTTCTTCAAAAACAACACAGATCCTTAGAAACTCATATTTGTTACGTGGTGGAGACCAAAGTAATGAAGAACATAAATTGTTTTGTCTATATTTTGAGAATTTTATAATTTTGAATCACCATTCCTGATTTGTATTACCTTAGAAGATATTTTGGACAAATGCATCTGCTATTCTCATTCATTATTCCTTTTTCCCTCCTCAGAGGCTCTAATGAAATCCACTTCTGGCTTCTTGATTCTGTTCCATAGATCTCTGCATCTATTCCTCCACCAATACCACACTGTCTTGGTAGCTATATAATAACTCTTGAAATTTGGTACACTTATTCCTCCCATTTACTTTTCCCTTTAAAATTGCTTTAGCTATTCCAGTTTTTTTTTTTTTTACTTTTCATATAAATATTAGGATAACTTTGCTATGTCTACAAAAATTCTTACTGGAATTTTAAAAGACGGTAATTATATTAAACCTCTATATCAATTGGGGGTAAATTTACTCCTCTACTATATGAGTCTTCGATCCATTATCTTCTTTTATTTACACAAAAGTAATTTTTCCAGCAAGTATAAATTCAATTGTATCATATTTTTCAGTATCTTATGTTCATTGTTAGTACATAGACAAACAATGGTAAAACAATGCTTTTTAAATCTTTAGCTTTAAAAGACTTCTGAGGGTTTTTTTTTTTTATTTCCTTTTTGTAGATTCTGTGGGATTCTCTGTCTAGAAAATCATGTCGTTTGCAAATAGGAACAGTTTTATTTATTTCTTTTTATCTGTATTTTATTCACTTTCTTGACTTTCTGTACTGGCTAGAACGTCCACCACTATGTTTGATAAAAGCAGTAAGAGTGAACAACCTTACTTTGTTATTGATTTTAGGGGAAAAGCATTTATTCTTTTACTGTTGGGTATATGTTAGTTGTAGGGTTTTTGTAGATATTCTTTATCGAGTTGAAGAAGTCTATAGTATTCCTATTTTTTTCTAACAACTTAATTATGAATAGGAGTTGGATTTTATAAAATGCTATTCTACATCAATTTATCATGTGATTTGTCTTTTTTGGCCTGTTAACATGGTGGATTATAATGATTAATCTTCAAATATCAAAACAGCTTTTCATTATGAAAATAAATATCACTAATCATACTGTATCATTCTTTCTGTAAACTGCTGAATTATATCTGGTTATGTTTTGTTAATTTTTGCATCAGTATTTATGATGGATATTGGTTTGTAGTATTATTTATTTTTGTTCTGTCTTTGGTTTTGGATTTTTCTCTTCTATTTGCAGGACAATTAATTACTGGTGTCAATTTTTTTAAGTGGTAGAATTATCTAGTAAATCCATCTGGGCCTGGAAATTGCTTTTTTGTGTTTGTTGTGTATAAACTACAAGTGCAATTACTATAATAACTTTATAGTTATTACAACTATCTTTTTCAAATTGAGAAAGTTATAGTTTGTTTTTTCAAAGGAATTAGTTTTTCCATCTAAGTTGTTAGTTGTGTGGGTTAGGAGTTGTTCATATTATTTCTTTATCTTTCTTTTCACGTCCACAGGATCTGTAATGATAGCTCATATTGGTAATTTGTGTCATCTCTCTTTTCTGTCAATCTTACCAGAGTTGTGTCAATTTTATTAATCTTTTCAAACAAATAGCTCTTTGTTTTATGAATTTGCTCTATTGTTTTCTATTTTCACTGTTGTTTATTGCTGCTTTTACCTTTATCATATTATTCTTCTGTTGCATCAGGTTTATTTTTTTCTAGTTTCTTGAGATGGGAGCTGGCATTATTGATGTGAGACTTTTACTCTTTTCTAATGTATGCACTTAATACTATAATTTTCGCTCTCAGCACTATTTTACCTGGGCCTTACTGATTTTGATGTACATTTTTTGTTTTCATTCAATTAAACGCATTAAAATTTTTTTTAAACTTTCTCTTTTACCTATTTATTATGTATGAGTGTTTTGTTTAGTTTTCATGTATTTGTAGATTTTTGTTGTTTTCCTTTTATCGATTTCTATTTGACATCATTATGGCAGAGAACATACTTTGTATCATATTAAGTATTTCAAGTCTTTAAGTCCTGTTTTATGTTCCAAGATATGGATTATCTTAGTATGTGTTCTAATAGTATTTAAAAAGAATGTGCAATTTACTGTCTTTCCATGGTGTATTCTATAAATGTTAATTATATTCTGTTCGTGGATATGGTTATTGAGTTTTTCTGTATTTTCAGGCATTCTGTTGAGAGAGATGTTAAAGTTACTATATATGATTATGGACTTTGTTATTTTTCTTTCAACCCTATTTATTTTTGCTTTATGCATTTTGGGGCTCTGTTATTTTGAGATATATACAATTTATTTATTTATTTAACTTTTATTTTAGGTTCAGAGGTACATGTAGAAGTATGTTACATAGGTAAACTCATGTCACAGGGATTTGGGTTACAGATTATTTCATGGCTATGTTTTCTTGGAGTTTTTTGTTATGTAATATCTTTCTCCATCTCTTCTCATTTTCTTTGCCGCAAAGTCTGCTTTTTCCGAAATTTACATAATCACTCCTGCTTTCTTTTGCTTGATGTTTGCATGACATACATCTTTTTCTACATTTTAATCTTCAAACTTTCTATCATTATATATAAAGTAAGTTTCTGTAGACAGCATATATTTAATTTTTAGTTTTTAGTTTTTTAATCCACTGTCTCTATATCTTAGGTGGTTATATTTAAACTATTTACATTTAATGTCATATTGACATATTAGGTATTGAGTCTGTTGTTTTCTGTTTTCTGTTTGTTCTCTCATTTACCTATTTTTTTTTTCATTCTGTCTTTCTGTGAATTAACCCTTTTCCTGTTTAAAAAAAGAGTGCAGCTTGCTGCCAGTGGTCATTTAATTTTACATAAACACGCTATTTGAGGCTAAAGCAAATCTGACTGATTTTCAATGTGAAAATAAAATATAAAAACTTCTCTTGGAGTTATTTCTAAACAGAACTAACATCAGAATTATCTGAGTCATCAGAATCATCTATTTTGGAAAAATCAAATTCATCTAATGATTCTTTTGCCAACAACTGTTCAAGAACAAGGTTAACATCACACATAGGAATGATACATTTTCTAGGATTTGACGTTTTCAGTGATCAAGAATTACTATATTTTGTAAATGGAAATACCACCACTAAAAACAGAATGCTATAAATAGAATGATGCTTTTCGTATTCAAAAATCGATATACTAGAGCAATGAGAAAATAATAAAAGTGAGCTATTTTGTGGCAAAGTTATCTTGGGGTAAAGGCTATAGCTGTGAGTGCCACAGGCAATTATCCTTGGGGCAAATGGGAAAAAGGTTGAACATTTTATGGAATTCCATTCTTATTTACCTACGGTGGTTTATAAGCATAACTGCATATAGATTTTAACATGGTTGCTTTAGGTATTATATTATGTATACATAATTTATAACAGTCTACTAGTCAAATAAGTCAGTCAAGAGAAAGAAATAAATGGTATGAAGATTGGAAAGGAGAAAGTTGATTTATCTGTTTGCTGATGACATGATTTTATACTTAGAAAACCCTGAAGACTTCCCCCAACAAAACAACTCTAGATTTGATAACTTATCTCAGTAAAGTTTTAGGATACAACATCAGTATACGAAAATCCATAACATTTCTATACACCAATAAAATCAGGTTGAGAACTTAATCAAGAAGGCAATCTCATTTACAATATCTGAAAGAAAACCTGAAATATCTAAGAATATACTTATCCAAGGAGGTGAAAGTTCTCTAAGGGAAAACTACAAAACACAAATGAAAGAAATTGTAGTGACACAAACAAATGGAATAATATTACATGCTTATGGTTAGGAAGAATTAATATTATTAAAATGATCATACTGGCCAAAATGATCTCCAAATTCAATGCAATATTTATCAACATACCAATTACATTTTTTACACCATTAGAAAAAAATGCAAAAATGTATATTATATGGATCAGGCTGGGTGCGGTGTCTCACGCCTGTAATCCCAGCACTTTCAGAGGCCGAGGTGGGCAGATCATGATGTCAGGGGATCGAGACCATCCTGGCTAACACAGTGAAGCCCCGTCTCTACTAAAAAAAAACACACAAAAAAAATTAGCCGGGCATGGTGGCAGGCACCTGTAGTCCCAGCTACTCTGGAGGCAGAGCTTGCAGTGAGTCGAGATTGCACCACCACACTCCAGCCTGGGAGACAGGGCAAAACTTCATCTCAAAAAAAAAAAAAAAAAGTATATGGATCAAATAAGACTCCTAATAGCCAAAGCAATTCTAAGCAAAAAGAACAAAGCTTGAGGCACACATTACTTGATCTCAGTCTATACCACAAAGCTATAGTAACCAAAACAGCATGGTACTAGTATAAAAATCAATACATAATTCAATGAAACAGACTTATGTATTGCAAAACAGCAAAAATATGGTCTGCCCCTCCCTTTGGGAGCTCCATCCCAGGGAGGTATGGACCTGTTGCTGACCAGAACACACTGAAGTTGGTGGCTGGGGACCTGGGTTGGGAGATCCCACTAGAAATAAAGCAATATATCTACAGCCAACCAATCTTTGACAAAGTCAACAAAAACACACACTGGAGAAAAGACATCCTTTTCTATGAATAGTATAAATAAAATAGAAAACCTAGAAATAAAGCAATAAATCTACAGCCAACTGATCTTTAACAAAGTCAACAAAAGCAAACACTGGAGAAGACATCCTTTTCCATAAATAATGCTGGGAAAATTGAATTGTCATATACAGAAGAATAAAATTGGACCCCTGTCTTTCACAATATACAAAACTCAACTCAGAATGAATCAGTGCCTTCAATGTAACACATGAAACTATAAAAATACTAGGAGAAAACCTAGGGAAAACTCTTCTGGCCATTGGTCAAAGCAAATAATTCATAACTAAGACGTCAAAAGCACAAGCAACAAAAAGAGAAATAGACAAGTAAGACTTCATTAAGCTAAAAATCTTGTGCACAGCAAAAGAAATAATTAACAGAGTGAAAAGACAACCTGCAGAATGGAAGCAAAAAAATTTGCAAACTAGGTATCCCATAAGATACTGATATCCAGAATTCACAAGGAACTTAACTAAACAGAAGCAAATAACCCCATTTAAAAGCAGGCAAAGTAGACATTTTTCTAAAGACATACAACTGGCCAATGAACATATGAAAAAAATGCTAAACATTACTAAATATTGGAGGAATGCAAATTAAAACCACAGTGAGATGTCATCTTACACCAGTTCACATGGCTTTCATTGCAAAGTCAAATAATAACAGATGTTGACAAAGATGCAGAGAAAAAGGAGCTCCTACAAACTCTTGGTAGGAATTTAAATTAGTAAAAACTCTATGAAAAACAGTATGGAGATTTCCCAAATAGCCAAAAAAAAGAACTACCATTTGATCCAGCCATCATGCTACTTACTATCTTCCCAAAGAAAAATAACATTATATAGAAAAGATGCTTGCACTCAGATGTTTATCACAGCACTATTCACAAAAGCAAATATATGGAATCAACCTTTGTGTCTATCAACGAATAACTGGATTTGGAAAACATGGTAGCTCTGCAGCCCTAGCCATTGATGTCTTTAAGCTCCAGAGAATCCAAGTTGACCATGGACTGGAGCAGTACTCTGGCACAATGCGCAGCACTATGAAAAGGTGGCCAGACTGCATTTTCACCTGGGTCCCAGATCCCATTTTTCTTCACTGAGTGGAATCTCCTGACTGAGGTCTACACCACACCCACCAGCATATTCCAGCTGGCAGCAGTTGCAAACCTCCTTGGGATTAATTCCCAGACGGAGAGGCAGGCTGTCATCTTTGCTGTTTTGCAGTCTTAGTCATTGTCACCTTTGGACTTTGGAGAGTCCAAGATGACTGAGTGCTGGAGTGGACCTCCAACATAGCACATCTGCTCTACAAATAAGTGGCCAGACTGTTTTTTTACACAGGTCCCTGATCCCCTTCCTCCTTACTGAGTGGGATCTCCTAACCCAGGTCCCCGGCCACCAACTTCAGTGTGTTCTGGCCAGCAACAGGTCCGTACTTCCCTGGGATGGAGCTCCCAAAGGGAGGGGCAGACCATATTTTTGCTGTTTTGCAGCCTTCACTATTGACACCTGCAGGTACTGGAAAATCCAAAGTGACTAGGAACTGGAGTGGACCTCCAGCTTACTCCAGCAGCCCTAGCAAAAAGTGGCCAGACTGTTATGTGGGTCCCATATCTCCTCACGGGGTGGATACTCCCAGCCCGGGTCTACAGCCACCTTTTTCTGGGACTATTGAGCCAGTAGGAGCTCTGCAACTGCCAGTAGGAGCTCTGCAACTTCCAGAGCTTCCAGTGGAAGTGGTGTGTTGCCATCTTTGCTGTCTTCCAGCTCTCATCCTTGCTGTCTCCAGGCTCTGGAGAGTCTGCTGGACCAAATGCTGTTTTGGACCTCCAGCATAGAGCATGAAACTCAGAGAGAAGTGGTTGGATTATTCTCTACCCAGGTCTCCATCATCACTTCTCTTTACTGGGCAGGGCTTCCTGAGACAACCACTCTGCCTCTGCCCACTTTAATTAGAGGCAACCAAGCAGTTAAAGGAACACCCACACACAGAGATGAGAAAGAACCAACACAGGAACTCCAGCAACTCAAATGGCAGAGTGTCTTACATCCTCCAAACAACTGCACTAAGTCTTCAATAAAGGTTCTTAACCAGACTTTGCTGAAATCACTGAAATAGAATTCAGAATATGGATAGAAATGAAGATCACTGAGATTTAGGAGAATGGCAAAACCTGATCCAAGGAAACTAAGAATCACAGTAAAATAACACACAAACTGATAGACAAAATAGCCAGTATTGAAACAAAACAAAACAAAAACCTAACTGATCTGATAGAGCTGAAAAACACACTACAAGAATTATCAAGTATTAACAGCTGAATAGACAAAACTGGGAAAAGAATTTCAGAAATTAAAGACTGGCTTTCTGAATAAGACAGACAAAAAAATAAATAAATAAATAAAAGTAAAAACAACAAAAAAGAATGAACAAAACCTCCAAGAAATGTGATTATGTAAAGAAGCCAAATCTATAAATCATTAGCATCCCTGAAAACGATGAGGAGAAAGCAAACAACTTAGTATGCATATTTTAGGTTATCATCCATGAAAACATTCCTAACATTGCTATAGAGGCCAACAGTCAAATTCAGGAAATACAGAGAACTCCTATAGGATTTAACAATAGACTATCCACAAAACATATAATCATCAGATTTTCCAAGGTTGAAGTAAAAGAAAGCATGTTAAAGACAGCTGGAGAGAAGGGGAAGGTCACTAAAAAGGAAAGCCCATCAGGCTAACAGTGAACATCTCAGCAGAAACCCTATAAGCCAGAAGAGATTGGTGGCCTATATTCAACAATCTTAAATAAAAAAACTTCTACCAAGAATTTCATATCTAGCCAGACTAAGTTTCCTCAGCAAAGGAGAAATAGGATCCTTTTCAGAGAAGCATATGCTGAGGGAGTACATTACCACCAGACCCGCCTCATAAGAAATCTTGAAAGGAGCACTACATATGGAGAGGAAAGACTGTTACCAGACAATACAAAAACACACTTAAGTACACAGACCAGTGACACTATAAAGCAACCACACTAACAAGCTGGCATAACAACCAGCTAACAAACACAATGAGAGGATAAAATTCACACATATCAATACTAATCTTGAATGTAGATAGGCCAAATTCTACATTTCAAAGGCACAGAGTGGCAAGCTGGGTGAAAAGGCAAGACCCAATGATACGTTGTGTTCAAGAGACCCATCTTACATGCAGTGACACCTATAAGCTCAAAATACAGGGATGGAGGAAAATCTACCAAGCAAATAGAAATCAGGAAAACAACAACAACAACAACAACAACAACAAAAAAAAAAACAGGAATTACAATTCTAATTTCAGACAAAACAAATTTTAAACAAATGATGATCCAAAAAAAAAAACCACACACACACACAATGAAGGGCATACATAATGGTAAAGCATTCAATTAAACAAGAAGACCTAACTATCCTAAATATAGCTGCACCTAGCACAGGAATACCCAGATTCATGAAACAAGTTCTTGGAGACCTACAACGAAACATAGACTCCCATACAATATTCATGGGAAAATTCAACACTCCACTGACAGTATTAGACAGATTATTGAGGCAAAAAATTAAGAAAGAGCTTCAGGGCCTGAAGTCAACATTGGACCAGATGAATCTGATAGACCTCTACAGAACTCTATCCCTCAAACAGCAGAATATACATCCTTTTCATCACCACATGGCACATACTTTAAAACTGATTGTACAATTGGATGTAAAACAACCCTCAGCAAATAAGAAAGAACCAAAATCTTAGCAAACACACTCTTGGATCACAGCACATTACAAATACAAATCAAAACTTAAAAATCACTCCAAACCATGCAGTCGCATGGAAAGTAAACAACCTGCTCCAGAATGACTTTTGGGTAAATAATAAAATTAAGGTATAAATCAAGAAGTTATTTGAAATTAATGAGAGAAAAGATACAACATATCAGAATGCCTGGAACACAGCTAAGGTAATGTTAACAGGGAAATGTATAGCACTAAACGCCCACATTGAAAAGTTAGAAATACATTAATCTGTTCTCACACTGCTCTAAAGATACCAGCTGTACTTGAGTACTTAATAAAGAATATAGGTCTAATTGACTCACAGTTCCACATGTTTAAGGAGGTCTTAGGAAACGTACAATCATGGCAGAAGGTGAAGGGAAAGCAAGACATGTCTTACACGGCAGCAGGAGAGAAAGAGAGAGAGGTTGGGGGCGAGAGAGAGAGAGAGAGAGAGAGAGGGAGCAAGCGAGCAGGGGAACCTGCCACTTTAAGTTTCAGTTTTGAAGCTTGTTATGGATCTGTTTGGGGAATCAAGGTTTTCCTGGTTCAGTCTTGAGAGGGTGTATGTGTTAAGTGAAATAACTCAGAAACTGAAGTCAAACACCACATGTTCTCACTTACAAGTGACAGCTAAACAATGTACACATATGGACATAGAGTGTAGAACAATAGACACTGGAGACACTGTAGAACAATAGACCCTATAGGAGGAGGGGGAAGAGATGAGAAATTGCCTATTGGGCACAATGTACATTGTTAGGGTGACGATTACACTAAAAGCCTAGAATTTACAACTAATGTGTATGTATGTGTGTTGGGGGGGTGTGTGTATGTGTGTATATATGTATATACCACTATACTATATATATACACACGATATATATATATATCCATGTAACAAAATTGTACTTTTACTCCTTAAATTTACATAAATTTAAAAAATTAAAAACCAGCCTTAATGACCTATAGTCTCAGCAAATAAACATTTTACATATAATGCAGTTATATTGAATATAGATTACTTAGGCATTTCTTGATTATCCCACAAAATTTTTCCAGGGTTTAACTTTCTCTTACCACTTTTTGTGTGTGTATGACTACAAAACCCAGGCCAGGTAAATAAAGGCACAATTCCTTTGGTGAACACATGTGTGGCGATGGTGGGAACAGAATTAGAGTTTAATAAAGTTTATCTAGTTTCTCTGTCATTGCTCAAATCCAAAACTTCACCATATTTTCCAGCAGCCCATGTGACAGTTATACTTAAATCCAGATTCAGTCAATGTTAAATTCATGACTTGCACAGCTTGTATGTGAGTTTTTAATTCCTTCACTACTGACAGACAAAAGCATATTTTCCACCAACAATAAAACACTTTGAGAAGATCTGGGCCACAGACAAAAGATACTTTCCTGTTCAATGACTGTTTTTATGAGAGCATTACTCTCACAAATATACATAAAATTACAAGTTAGATTAATAACTTCTTCTAAAATAGGCAGTGAAATTTAGGGCATTCTTGTAAAACATTAGGTCTAGAAGATAAACGTTTTGCAATATGTACTTTAAAAAGTTGTCTTTTATGATTTATTTACCTTCCAGTGCTTATGAACAACATCAGGGGCAAATCATTTTCTGTGTGGTTTAAAGATCATTGGCATGCAAATAGGGTATGATATAAATTTAGTCAAGCAAAATGATGCTATACTCATTCATCAAAGCAGATTGTGACAATTTGGCAAAGAGCTTGAAACTGGGGATATTCTTAGTATAGTATGTTCTCCCTTAATTACAGAGAATGCAAACAATTTTACCTTTATATCTCCCTGGCCCATTTATATTCAAATACCTAATTTCTACCATTCTCACCCTCCTTTTTCTTGCTTGCCACCTTGTCTCGTGGTTGGCAAACACACGATGCACACTCACCTCTCAGAGTTTTCTCACTACTCTTTTCTCTGATGGAACGTTTTTCCCCACACACCTCAATCGCTGGCTCTTTTTAGGTCTCTGTTCAAATGTCCAAGTATCCGTCATTACTTTCTTGAATATTTTGTATAAAATAACAACCTCCAACTTTCCCTTTCCTAGCTTCCTTATCTCTCTTATATTGCTTTACAACGGCTTTATCCTTTGCCATTGTGGCATACTCTGTATTCATCAGCATATTTATTTTCTCTATTTTTTTTTAATCTGCTGCATAACATACCACTCTGAAACAATAGCCTAAAACAGTAAGAATAATTTATTTCGCTCACGAATCTGGGAGTTGACTGGACTTATCTATCAGGTTCTCATCAGAGTTTTGCATGCAGTTATGCAGCTATGCAGTGGCTGGGGTTCAAGTTATTTGAATGCTTACCTCCTCACCTTTCCCACACCTGGGATAAGAAGACCCAAACATCTGAGAGCTGGAAGAACTAGAGCTCTTCAGGCATATTTCTATACATCTATATGTTCTCTCCCCAGTTTGTCAATTGTAGGGTAGCCAGGAGTGGTACATAGAGACTCAGAATTTCCAAACGACTGGAGAAAGATGGGAGCTATTTTGTCTTTTACGACATTGACTTGTACCTCATGTGGCACATAACTCCTGTGGAATTTTACCCACTGAGTAACAAAGTCCTGTGTGTTTCAAGCAGAAGAGGAAATAAATGCAGGTGCCAATGCAGGTATGGCAAAGTTCTGCAAGAACAGTTAAGACCAGAAATATCATGGTCAATTTTGGAAAATGCAGTCTGTTACATCCCACTAGAAAGTAATGTCCCCAGGGGCAGTGGCTTTGTTTAGGTCACTGCTGTAACCCCATTACCTAGAAGGGTACCTGACACTTCCCAAGAGCTTAATCAATGATTTTTGAATGACTAAATAAATAAAGACAAAACCTAAATAATAGAGGTAAAAAACTATTGTACATGACCAATATTTCTGATATTTTCATAACAATAGAGAAAATGTTATGTAAATGTCTATGACCATGTGCTTAAAAGGTGTTGTGAATCTTTTTTTTTAGTAGAATCTCACTTAATTTTTTTTCCTTTTTTATTAACTCAGTGTAGATTGACCAAATCCAGCATGAGCTCGTACTTTCTAGCTTGAAGTTGATATTTGAAATCTTGATTTTAGGAATAATTTAAAAACTAGACAGACCACAAAGAGAATATGCTACAGCGTTTTTTGCCTCCAATTTCTTTAATTTTTAAATGTTTTTGCAGAAGCCTTAGGAATGTTACATAATCACTTATTAGGGAGTAAGTTTATGGCATGGTCAGTTTTGCTTCATGATTATCTCTTTTGTGTTTAGTACAACCCCTAGCATGTAAAAGACCCTTTAAATTTGGTAGAGAAGGTCAATAGGTCAAAACTATTACCAAGTTTATAGCTACAAATTGCAGAAATTTTGAAAATCTTAACTTTCTTGAATTTTAAAATTATTTTAAATCTAAACTTTAATTCATAGAGAAATTAGATATATACTCTCTTAGTTTGCATACATTCATTTATCTATTAAACTATACTAAATGTAAGAGTTTTACCATATAATGTTTATTCTCATTTATTGTTTATTGGCGACATGTTAAAAACAATTAAATCACAAAAAGGCATAGAATGAAAAGATCAACTTAAAACTAGATAATTTACCATCGGGGGGTGGGGGGCGGTGGAGGAAGCACACAGTTATAGCCTATTATTTTCGAAGTGTATTACTGTCGTCTTGTTTTTGTTTTTTCTTGTATTTTGCTCCATAATATTGTCCATATCTTAAAATAGCTTAATTAAATTATTTTTAAATGCTTTTTATTACAAAATGCATTTTCTTTTAAGGTACTTATGTTTCTTGTTGCTGGTACATTTTAATCAAGTTGATTTATCTCAGTCAAAAAGCTAGTAAGTGGTATAATCCCCCTGAAGTCTAACTATGAACACTAATCAAGATCTGGATGTATAATGTATGCTTTGGTCTGATTGTGTGATTTGTGTGTGTTTCATGAACATCTGGTGAATTAAAAACATGTCAAAATGTAAGACTTACTTTTATGTATATCTGCATTTCACATAGACAATAGGTTTGATATCTCTGACATGTCTTTAACCTGCCAAAGACCAAAACTGGAAGAGATTATTCAAACTGAATTGCACAAGTGCCATTCATAGTGCTATATCACATATCATACACCTCTTTGCCTTTTTGAGGAAAAGTCCACTTTGGCTTTTCATTAGCCTATGATAGTTTAGAAAATAAATTATCTAAAAGACCAGAAAATGGAAAATGTAAACTATGGTTTTGTCAGAATAATATAACCTGAACAATCTAGAATAAAGCATAGCAATCTACAGAATAGATGGATAGTAATTCCAGCTTATTGAAAATTAAAGAGCTATAAAATGCATTGGAGAAACTTTTTTTTTGGTATACTACTTTTCATAGAACTTTTTCTTTGCATTTTGTGTGTGTGTATGTGTGATACCCCAACATATATGGCCTATCCATGTGTGTGCACCTGTGCATAAGCATAGTTTATTATGAGGTCATAAAAAACAGGAAACATGGAGAATAAGGACCAGAATCTTGAAATGTATGGAAATGAGTGTTTCAGTGATCTTAGATAAGTCTTCTGAGCTTCTGAGATTCACTGTGATTAATTTAAAAGTTTAATGTATCATCATTTTCTCAAAAGTTAAGCTGATTTCAAATACAAAGGGGGACGAAAATCCTTCAAAGTCACAAGAAATCAAATAGTTACCCATTTCAAAATAGGGTAGAATAATATAAAATCCCATATTGTTCAATGTTACTCTTGAAAATTTCGTCGGTTAATTTTTGGTTATAGGTTTTCAGCACTTGGGTTGTGGGGAAATGATTTGATAAGTTAAGACATAAAATTTAAATACAATAGGGCTTCTCTCTTTTCAATCTCCCTTTTCTCTCCCATTCCTCTATTTCCTTTTCTTTTTCTTTCTTCGCTTCTCTCCCTTCCCAAGTTCCAGTAATCTTTACAGAGCATTTAGTTACAAATAGACATCATACTGTAATTACACTAAACATAATTTAAACTTCATGGTGGTGTAGCATTTAGCTCTAGTGGCTGCAGTGCATCAGAATCCATCTCTGTGAGAATGAATTCTCAGTATTTGGTGCTGTTTAAAAGAAAATAATTATATTCTGTACTTTTCCATTATATAAATGTTGGCCAAATTGAGTTTGAATATATTACGTCAACATTATGAATGCTTGAATGATTTTCAACATAATATCTGTCTTTGTTTTAAAAACTATTCTGACTCATTTCCCTCCATATTATTATTTTTTAAACTGGCAGTTCAGTTTTCTAATGTTAGTAGTTTCAGCAAACTTAAAGTTGCAATTAATTTCAATGTCTTTGGGAAGCTAACTAAGGTTAAAACTCTATTACGGCTGATGGCTAATGTAAGGACTTTTCCTTGACATCTGAGGTATATAATTCAACATAATGTTCCAAGTTCAATAATGGGATTAGCTGGTTATGCTGCACAATTGAGTATCAACTTTAGAGTAGTTTTTTCCAATTCTGTGAAGAATGTCATTGGTAGGTTGATGGGGATGGCACTGAATCTATAAATTACCTTGGGCAGTATGGCCATTTTCATGATATTGATTCTTCCTATCCACAAGCATGGAACGTTCTTCCATTTGTTTGTATCCTCTTTTATTTCGTTGAGCAGTGGTTTGTATTTCTCCTTGAAACTTTCAATCAAATTCCTGCAAGATCATGCATGAGGAACAGGATGAAACAAAATTGACTAAGGCTTACTAAATTCTAAACTATGCCTGCTATACAGATCATTGGTTGGTTGAATTGAGACAATCATTTGATTACTTAATCTACTGAAGAGAGGAGATACAGAAGCCTTTCCAGAGAGGAATAAAAATAAAATTACCACATATAGTCTGTAATTATTTTAGGCACATTGTCTGATATACAATAAAAACATTAAAAAGATATTTAAAAAGAGGAAAAAGTGGCAGATAATGAAGAGAGAAACAGTGGATAGAAGAAGGCTGTAAATAATCATATACTGAAATTAACAGAAAATAATTTTAATATAACTCTTATGCATGTGTTAAAAAATAGAGGGAAAAGACAAAACAAATAAATAATGGAATATTTCTGTAGAACTGGAGTCTATATAATTAAAACGGTAGTCTAGAAATTTTAAAATTATAATATTTGAAATTAGGAAATCATTTTATGAATTTAATAGCAGAATAAACATAGAATATAAGATTAATAAACTTGAAGCTAGAGTCATAAAAATATTCAAACTTAGGTAAATATAGAAACAATAAGAAAATGAATAAAGCTAGTTATTAAAGACATCTGGCATACAGTGGAATAATATAGTATATAGTCAGTCGTTTGTAACCATGGGTTCTGTATATGGGGATTCAACCAACTCTAGATTGAAAATATTCAAAATAATCACAATAAAACGAATAACACAATAAAAAAATACAAGTTTAAAAACCATGCGGTACAACATCTATTTGCACAGTTTTTACATTTTATTAGGTACTATAAGTAATCTAGAGATGACAAAGCATACGAGAGGATGTGCATAGATTAAATGCAAATACAACATCATTTTATATTAAGAACCTGAGCATCTGCATATTTTGGTATCTGTGATGGGCCTAAAGCCAATCCCGCATGGATACCAAGGGATGGCTGTAAGTGTAACTGCAGTCACCATTGGAAAGAGCAGATAATGGGATAAAAGCAACATTTCATGAGATAATATTAGGGGATATTTCTTCAAATTAATGAAGCATATCAATCCACAGAGTCAAGGAACTCATGAAACTTTTTCAAGCAGTGTAAATATAAAACCATACATTATAGACTCAATGACACATTATAAATAATCTGCTCAAATAAAAGAGAAGGTAGCCTGAGGAAAAAAACTACACTGTATTTCTCAAAAGATAAAGAAAAATAGGGATTACTGTCTTTTAAATGAAAGCCATGGAAGCCAGAGGAAAATGAAATATTATACCATCTTTAATATTTTGGTACAGGGGATGGAGGATTGGGGAACAAAATCCTAGCAACCTACAATTTAAAATCCGGAGAAAGTGTCCTGAAAAATTAAAGGCAAAATAAAGATGTCTTACAAGGATGGAATCTCACTCTGTCACCCAGGCCAGAGTGCGGTGGTGTGATCTTGGCTCACTGCAACCTCCACCTCCCAGGTTCAAGCGATTCTCCTGCCTTAGCCTCCCGAGCAGCTGGGTTTACAGGCACCTGCCATCACGCCCAGGTAATTTTTTGTATATTTAGTAGAGATTGTATATTTCGCCAAGTTGACTAGGCTGGTGTCGAACTCCTGGCCTCAGGTGATCCACCCAAGATGAGATAATTTCTAAAGGCAAATCTACACTATAAGAAATAAAAATAATTCCCCAATGTAAAGGCAAACGATACCAGATGAAAGTATAAAACTGCAGGAGGAAGTGAAACGTACAGGAAATGATAAGTATACATAAAAAATTTAAAAGTAAGCTAACTATTTGGAAATGATAATAATACTGTCTTTTAACATTTATAAATCTACAGTGTCAAACCAATCAGGAGAGGCTTCAATTGTAAATTTCTCTCATTGTCTCAAAAGGTTAATGTCATATGTTTATGTATATGTTAAGAAGTCAAGGATGCATAATGTTACCTCTAGTATCACTGCTAAAAGAATAATATAAAAGCAGTCTACCTAAGAAGTTAAAGAGGGCATTAAAAAGTCGAGAAAAGAGTAATAAAAGATCAAAGAACAGATAAGATAAATCAAGATCAAATAGCAGGAGGGCAGAAAAAACCCATATATCGGCAATTACACTAAATATATTTAAATTAAATCCTCCATTCAAAAGATCAAGATTAGCTGGAATTTTTAAAAGACCCAAATATATGCTGCTCAAAAGCAGCACACTTTATATATCAAATAGACTGAATTAAAATACTAATATAAAGACGGTGGTGGTATCTATATTGATTTCAGATTAATCAGATTTCAAGACAAGAAATATTATGAGAGATAAAGTGAAACACTTTATAATGATCAAGATCAAACAAAAGGAGGATACAAGGGTACAAAGCTGTATACACCTAAAACGAAAAGTGACAGGACCCAAAGAATAATCAGGTATATTCATAATTATAGTAAAAGAATTTAATACACTTCTTTCAATATCTAGAAAAAGCAGGCAAAAATAAACTTTAACATATAAATTTTGTAAGAACACTGTAGGGAAATTATGTTTCTATATCACAGCAGCAGATAATAGAAAATGAAATTAAAAATTATAAATAGATTATTTACCTTATTATCAAAAATATAAATATCTACAAATAAAATTAAATGAGAAAATATGCATATCTCTAAAATGAAAATTATGAACATTGAGGAATATTAAAGAAGATAAAATAAATATAAAGGCATATTATGTTTATGAGTTAAAAGAATTTCTATTTTGAAGGTATCAGTTACCATTAAGATGTATTCAACACAATGACAATCACAATTCCTTTCTTTTTGTTTTGTTTTGGGTGTGAAATTTGATAAGCTATTTTGAAAATTTAGACAAAAATATAATAGATTATGAATAGCTGATTCACTATTTGTATTAGTCCATTTCACACTGCTTATAAGGACATAGCCAAGACTGGGTAATTTATAAGGGAAAGAGGTTTAACTGACTCACAGTTCAGCAAGGCTGGGAGGCCTCAGAAAACTTATGGCAGAAGGGGAAGCAAATATATCCTTCTTTGCATGGTGGCAGCAAGCAGAAGTTCCCAGCAAAAGGGGGGAAAGCACCTTATAAAGACATTAGATCTTATGAAAATTCATCACTATCATGAGAACAGCAGCATGGAGGTAGCCACCCCCATAATTCAATTACCTCCCACCGGGATCCTCCTATCCTATGTTGGGATTATGGGAACTACAATTCAAGATAAGGTTGGGGTGGAGACACATCCAAACCATATCACTATCAGAGAAGAAAACTCTTGAAAAGATTCCTTACAATGTTTCAAGACTTAATGGAAATCCACAGCTAATAAAGGCATTAGTATGGTATTATTAGTAAAAAACAGACCTACAGAAAAGAAAAGAGTCCAGAACCAAACCCATTTATTTGCGGTGAGCTAATTAATGTAAAGTGTACCACCAGAATATGAGAGGAAAAGACTGCCTTTTCAATAGATGACACTGAGTCAATTAGATATTTATAACTATAATTTTATCTTTTTTCATGCACAGAAACAATGTCTGTTGGATTATAAAACTAATTAAAAAATCAAAATTTCTAAAAGCCACATAGGATATCTTTGAAGTAGACAAAAATATGTGAAATACGTCACAAAGAAAGTGCTCACCGTAAAAATCAAATAACATCATTAGACTACATTAAAATTTTAAAATTTTGGTAATTAGATGACACCATTAAGACAGTGAATAAGCCAAACTAGAGAGTTGCAATGATGCAATTATATATATAATATGTATGATTTAATAGATTTGGGATGGTTATCTATTTTTTATTTTGGGGGATACATAGTGGGTATATATACCTATGGGGTACATGAGATATTTTGGTACAGGCATACAGTGTGTGACAATCACATCAAGGAAAATGGGGCATCCATCACTTCAAGCATTTATCTTTTCTTTATGTTACAAACAATCTAATTATAGTATTCTAGTTATTCTAAAATGTACAATAAATTATTATTGATTCTAATCACTCTGTTTTTCTATCAAGTACTGGATCATATGCATTATATCTAGTTTTTTTTTTTACCCATTAACCATCTTCAACCCCCACTTCCACTACCTTTCCCAGCCCCTGGTAACCGTAATTCTACTCTTTATCTTCCTGAGTTCGATTGTCAAAAATTGTTTAGCTCCCACAAATAAGTCAGAACATAGGAAGTTTGTCTTTCTGTGGCTGGGTTATTTTACTTAACATAATTGCCTCCAGTTCATCATGTTATTGCAAATAACAGGATCTCATTATTTTTCATGGATGCATAGTATTCCATTGTGTATATGTACCACATTTTCTTTATCCATTCATCTGTTGATAGACAATTAGGTTGCTTCCAAATCTTGGATAATGTGAATAGTACTGGAGTAAATACGGGAGTGCAGGTACTTCTTCAATATACTGATTTCCTTTCTTTTGAGTATATAACTGGCCGTGGGATTGCAGGATCATATGGTAGTTCTATTTTTAGTTTTTTTGAGGAACCTTCAAATTGTCCTTCATAGTGTTTTTACTAATTTACATTCCTACCAACAGTGTATGAGGGTTCCTTTTTCTCTGTGTCCTTGCTAGCATTTATTACTTCCTGTCTTTTGGATAAAAACCTTAATAACTATGGTGAGATGATATCTCATTGTAGTTTTCATTTGTATTTCTCTGATAATCAGTGATGTTGAGCACCTTTTCATATATCTGTTTGTTATTTGTATGTCTTCTTTTGAGAAATGTCTATTCAGATCCTTGCACATTTTAAAATTGAGTTTATTAGATTTTTCCTACAGTTTTTTTAGCTCTTTATATATTTTTCTTATTAAACCTTTGACAGGTGCAGAGTTTGCAAATATTTTGTCCCCTTCAGTGAGTTGTCTCTTCACTTTATTTATTGTTTCCTTTGCTGTGCAGAGGCTTTTCAACTTGACATAATCTCATTTGTCCATTTTTGCTTGGGTTGCCTGTATTTAAGGGGTATTACTCAATAAATCTCTGCCCAGTCCAATGTTCTAGAGAGTTTCCCCCAATGTTTTCTTGTAGTAGTTTCATAGTTTCAGATCTTAAACTTAAGTCCTTATTCCATTTTAACTTTATTTTTTATTTTATTTTATTTTTATTTTTTATATGGCAAGAGATAGGGGTCCAGTTTCATTCTTCGGCATATGAATACCAGTTTTCATTCACGTTCATTGGGTCTTTCAGTTTCTTTAGTCCATTCAGAGCCTATGTCTTTTGATTGCATAGTTTTAGTCCACGTACCTTCACTGTTATATTGGAATGGGGAAGGGGTAAAGTAGGTGATTCAAGACGCTCTTTCCTGCCCTTTCCTTAATATGAAGTTAAAACCCGGTACGTGATCACTCACCTGGTTTTTAGTTCTTACGAACATGCTTTTTGGCATGAGGATAGTTGTGCAATTTGGTGTTTCTGCAGGGTGGACAATAGCTGGAGGTTTCCTTTTGGGCCATCTTGCACTCAGGTTTTCCTAGATACTTTAGTATTTGTAAGTATGCATGATTAAATAAGATATAAAGTACTAATTCAGTATATACAACTTACATTAAGTATATATATTTTTATGTATTTAGGCAATGTACTGTATATATTCAGTATACGTTTTTAAAAATTCATACATATAAAATGTAAGTATTTATAAATTTAAATATAATTATACATAGCTTTATACAAAATTCTCACTTTATGGGAATTATATATTAATTTCATATATACACACATATGCTTTTCAAAAATAGATTCATATATGATATATACCCTAAAAATTAGTGAGAAAAATAGAGATAATTCAATAAAAAACTTCACAAAATATTTACATAGGTTATATATGTGAATATAAGTTTCAACATTATTATTCATCAGAGAAATACAAATTAAAACCACAATGATATTCAACCACGCATTCTAGAATGGACAAATTTAAACATGCAAATGATATTTATGTTTTCTTGATAGAAATTAATTGGAATTCTCCCGACAACCACTTTGTAGAACTTTTTCTTGAGTATTAAAGATTGACATGTGCAGACTCCATGTCCCAGCAATTCCACTTTTAGGCATACACCCAATAGGAAGGCTTGCATATGTTCATCTAAAAAATATGTAAGAATATTCACAGGATTATTTGGAATAGCTCCACACTGAAATCAACTGAAATGTTCACTAAGAATAGAAAGGGTGAATAAATTAGGATATATCCATGGAAAGAAACACTACATAGCAATGAGAATGAGCAACTATGAATGTGAAGATGGATCTCACAAGTTTAATGCCAAGCCATTCACATAAAAGTGTAGATAGTGTTTAATTCCATTTACAGAAAGCTTAAAAGCAGGCAAAAATACTACTTTTGGTGTTACAAATTATAATAGCTGTAACCATTGGGTGGGGAAAGCTGTGATGGAGGGGCTAAAGGGAACTCTGTAGTGCTAAGATTCAATTTTTTGATCTATGACCTCATGACATAAAAATTCATTATTATATATTTGTGATTTGTCCACTTTTACCTGTATTTGCAAATGATGAGAGAAAGTAAAGAGGAGGAGGTACAGGTAAATCTGATGAAAAATGTACTAGACTTTACTACTGCTTGCAGGTGAGTGAGTTTGACAGATATTACTGGTATGTTCCTTATATCTTTCACTGAGTTGTAGAACTTAAGAAACAACAAAAACAAACAAACAAAAAACTAGATTTGGGCAGAATGTGGAAGAGTTGGGTCAGTACCTTTAAATCTTCTAGGAAGAAATGTCAGGTTCCATGGCATATGGTAGTGTTTGGGTGTATCATTTAAAAAACAAACCATTGTGGGTGATCAAAATAAATAGAAAAGTATCTACCAGTAGTGGCTTTCTCTGAAGTATGGGGAGATTGTTCATTGGAATGGAATATAAAAATTATGGTTTCTCATACCACTTCTGCTTTATATACTGTAATTTTGAACAGCCATGTGACATTTCTATCTTTAGATAAACAATCTCCAGCTGTAGAATATGTGGGTTTGGCCAGATTACAAGGATTGCCCTTTCTAGATCTGAAGTCTACAATTCTCATGACTTTCAACTTGACTCACTACTAAAAGCATACCCAAACTCAATTCATCCCTTCATATAGCAAGCCATCTCTTCCATTAAATTTTCACTTCCCTTTGATTTCCTTTTTGTTCTCCTCCAGAAAATACATATTTAAAAACTTTTTCTAATAATGGAATGACAATTTATATCAATCTTACTTATTTCCCACACAAACTTACATTCCTATTTCCAGTCTATGCACAAACTGTTTATTCACAGGTCTGTTCCATCACAAGATCCCCATTGACTCAGCTCCGAAAGGAAAGGTAATAGAAAATAAATTTTTTTCTTAGCTCCAGGCATTTTCTTGTAGCTTAGTGGTCATTAATATTCCTGCTGGCAATAATTTTATCATACTCTGACAATATTGAAAACCATCTTGCCTGAAGTAACAAAAAAAACTTGAATAATGTCTAGAATTTATTTTATGCTTTACATTTGGTAGTGTTTTATTATATAGTCTATGATATTCTCTATATTTGAAATTAATTTTAATTATACAAGTAGTACATGAATATCCTCATTATAAAACATTAGAATATTATTAATAAGACTAAAATTTCTTTTAATGATTATCCTTAATTCTACTTCTTTTATGAGAAATAGATCTATTTATGAGTTCAAAGTATACCTTTAGGCTATTCAGAACAAATACATAAACCCATTCATCCATAAAATATATAACATATTTTTGGTTTAATAAATAATACATATATAAATACATAATAAATAATATTTTGGGCTGTATATATTATATGTAATAATAAATTATATAGCAATAAGATAATATTAATATATTCAATCAAACTGCTGCTATAAATTGATATTTAACATTAATAAAATTGTATAAAGTTTTATGTTTAATATTAATACACTATATGCTATTTAGGCTGAATATATATTATATTAATTATTAATTATGTCAATATATGATAATTGAGTATGCATTAGGTAACTATTAGTTATATTACAATTATATTAATACTAATTAATATTAGTGTAATATATATTTGACCAAAATATAATATACATATATAGTAATATGATATATTAACATACATTGTAATATATATTCAACCAAAATGTACATTTTACATGTCATATAATATATTATCACAGTGTAGGTGTTATTTAACTATTTCTTTTTTTTTCTTTTTTAATTATTATTATTATACTTTAAGTTCTAGGGTACATGTGCATAACGTGCAGGTTTGTTACATATGTATACTTGTGTCATGTTGGTGTGCTGCAATATTTACCTATTTCTTTTGGTGTTTGTTAGCTATTGTTTAGTAATTTGCTTTCCTTCCACATCAATACTTATTCGTCTGCATCACTCATCTTAACCAGAGTATAACAATACATCGTATGGGCATGTAAATGTTTATTTAGTTATTCCCCATATGAATGGATATTTAGATTGCCTCAATTTATACTAGTTGAGTCAGTGACTATTCTTTAAATATTTGTTCATGTGTAGATATAAGTACTTCTCTTGTTAGGTCTTAAGAACTTGACGCTTTGCTTCAACTTTTAATAGTTACTACCAAAATGACTTTCAAAATGTCTGTCTTATATTAAATTCTTACAAATCATGTATATATCAAATATGTTTCACCAATATTTTTATCCTATATGTACCAGTCTAATGGGTAAAATGGGGTTTTTTGTTGCTTTAATTTCCATTTTTCTGTTGATTTCTGAGATTAGACCTCTCATTTTTAGTTGTCTATTTTTTTCTCTACAAAATGCACATCTTATGCCTAGATTTCTATTGGATATTTTTCATTTTCCTAATGATTTAAATTGTTCATATATTGTGCATACAAATATTTTTCTGTAGTGATGTGCATACTTTTCCTGAGTCTTTCAGCCTTATTTTGCCTTTTGATATTATTTTACATTTAGATGTATATAATTTTTATTTTACTGCTTTATCTGTTTCAAAAAATCTCTTCATACATCAGCATCATGATCATATTCCAGATTTTTCTGATCAATATATTTAGGAATTTACTGAGACTTTATTCAATGTTGTGAATTAGGCTTTTTTTTCAAAATTAATTTCCAGTTTCCTGGGGGTAATTTGCAAAATAGTCTATTCTTTCAAAACTTCTTTGAAATACCACCCACATCATTTATGTTCCACTGGTATGTTCTCTTCTGGCATCAGAACTATGCTTTTAAATTGCTATTGTTTTGAGTTTTGATACCTGGCAAAGACAATTGGCTTTGTTTCTCTCTAGAGAACCCTGTCCAATACAATTATGTTTATATCTCTTTACTTAATTATTTTCTTTCTTACCACAAGTCTATCTTTGTGAATAGCACATTACGAATTATTTTTTAGCTTATTCTTGACTCTTTGTCTTTTAGTAGATACATTTCAGGTATATTTTTATTTACATAAATTGTGATTATTGCCTTGTGTGACCCTACAGCTTCTCTATTATAATGTTTTCTACATATTTTCAATTCTCTACCCCACTTTTTATCTTTTGTGGTTGTGATATTTTTTCCATTGATTTTATTCGGTTGCTTTTAAGTTATGTCTCTACTTCTATTCCAATAATTCCTCTCAAACTTGTATTACATCTGTCTAAACCCACTTTTGTAACAAAATTAGAGTTATCATCATCTATTATCCTCTCACTGAACAAAAAAGAAACCATATTTTTAATTCTGTCTGTTCTGCTTTTTACTATCTCATCTTATATCTTGATGCCATTAAAATTTGCTGTGTTCAAGAGTGTGGTATGTGAATTCACAGTACATTCCACTGCCCAGATTTTGTTCTGTCATGTTTTTTATCTTATGTATAAAGGATAATCACCAAAGAGACACCAAATGACAAAACACAGCAATAAAATATTAGAAGATATTCAAATATCATATTCCACGGTCATTTACTTAACAAAATAGCAAGTCATCATTACATAGTCAATTAAAGATCCAGTGGGGTTGTTCCTTTCATAGTTTATAGTTAAATGTATTTCTAGTGTAATTTTACTATGTGCCAAAATTTTCTGATAACAACACATTTTTTCAGCTCTGTTTTAGACTGTTTCAATATCAATAGACTATTCCTGCTACTCAGAACTTGTGATTTTTCTATTCAGTTCCAGCATAGAATATACTAGAATAAACAAAATGATCTTTGACATACAAAATCAGTTTCACTGCAAGCATAGCGAACATATTTTTCCTAAAATTGTGTTGTTAAAATTAGATTGTGTTATGTATTCCTGAAGTTCTATATGCTGATCAATATTATTTATAGAATCCCATCTTTTCTGCTCAGCAAATTAGTTCAAGTATTTTCTATTATCACATTCTCAAAATCTAATTAGATATCAGAACTGCTAGGTTTTATTCAGCATCTTGACTTTTCAAACTTTGGTTTTGTTTTCTGGGAGAATGTCTCTGCCTAAATTTGCAACTCACTGATTGTCTC
The DNA here is from genome assembly GCF_003255815.1 of Theropithecus gelada. NCBI lineage: Eukaryota > Metazoa > Chordata > Mammalia > Primates > Cercopithecidae > Theropithecus > Theropithecus gelada. Next base: position 13,706,232 of record NC_037669.1, on the reverse strand, counting down.
TTTCTCTCTGCAGACTCTTTTGTTTGCTAAGAAGTCAATTCAAATGATCGAAATTTTAATTGTTATGATGCTTTTTCATGGCTATGTCATTCTGCTAACATCTATCAGAGGATTAAAATTAAAGTTATTTTAAAGTTATATTTTCTTTAGTCTGTTTCTACAGAGATAAGTTATTTCATTTGTTGAGTCGCTTGCCTCTTGATTACCAGAATTTCTCCCTCAATGGTATTCTTTGTTAGATTTGATACTGTCTTTCTGCATTGTATTTTTCTGTACAGCGTTTGAATGAGGACAGGAGAAGCTGCTGTGGATTGGGTGAAGGCTGTTTTCAGTGAACTCAGGGGATTCAGGAGACGTGCTATGTTCCTGAGCATGGATGCTCCCCGTGTCTCCCGGAAGTCTTCATTTACTCCTCTATCCTTAACTAAACTGCCACATAAACTGTTCCTGCCTAGGGTTGCCACCTTGTCCAATGGAGTTGGGAAAGAAATGTACAAGAATTAATCTACTCGGCTGCACCTACTTGGAATCCAACTTACTACTCTATTGCTTTCTCCTTAGTCCACATATTCTTGTACCTTTCACCACTGTATTAGTTTGTTTTCACACTGCTGATAAAGACATACCCGAGACTGGGAAGAAAAAGAGGTTTAATTGGACTTACAGTTCCACATGACTGAGGAGGCCTCAGAATCATTGTGAGAGGTGAAAGGCACTTCATACATGGTGACGACAAGTGAAAATGAGGAAGAAGCAAAAACAGAAACCCCTGATAAATCCATCAAATCTCGTGAGACTTATTCACTGTCACAAGAAGAGCACGGGGAAGACCAGCCTGCATGATTTAATTACCTCACCCTGGGACCCTCCCCATAGCACGTGGGAATTCTGGGAGATAAAGTTCAAGTTGAGATTTTGGTGGAGACACAGTCAAACCATATCATTCTGCCCCTGGTCCCTCCAAATCTCATGTCCTCACATTTCAAAATCAATCATGCCTTCCCAACAGTCCCCCAAAGTATTCATTTCAGCATTAACCCAAAAGCCCATAGTCCAAAGTCTCATCTGAGACAAGGGAAGTCCCTTCTGCCTGTGAGCCTGTAGAATCAAAAGCAAGCTAGTTACTTCCTAGATACAATGGGGGTACAGGTATTGGGTAAATATAGTCATTCCACATGGGAGAAATTGGCCAGAACAAGGGTTACAGGGCCCATGCAAGTCTGAAGTCCTGTGAGGCAAATTTTAAAGCTCCAAAATGATCTCCTTTGACTTCAGGTCTCACATCCAGGTCATGCAGATGCAAAAAGTGGGTTCCTATGGTCTTGCTCAGCTCTACCCCTGTGGGCTTTGCAGGGTATAGCCTCCCTCCTGGCTGCTTTCACAGGCTGGCGTTGAGTGTTTCTGACTTTTCCAGGTGCACAGTGCAAGCTGTCGGTAGATCTACCATTCTGTGGTCTGGAAGACGATGGCCCTCTTCTCACAGCTTCCCTAGGTATGCCGCAGTAGGGACTTTATGTGGGGGCTCTGACTCCACATTTCCCTTCTGCACTGCCTTAGCAAAGGTTCTCCATGAGGGCCCTGCCGCTACAGCCAACTTTTGCCTGGGCATCCACGTGTTTCTATACATCTTCTGAAATATAGACAGAGGTTCCCAAACCCTATTCTTGACTTCTGTGCAGCTGCACACTCGACACCAGGTGGAAGCTGCTAAGGCTTGGGGCTTCAGCCCTCTGAAGACACAGCCTGAGCTGTACATTGGCCCCTTTCAGGCATGACTAGAGGTGTTGGAACACAGGGCACCAAGTCCCTAGGCCACACACAGCATGGGGACCCTGAGCCCAGCCCTCAAAACCACTTTATCCTCCTGGGCCTCTATGCCTGTGATGGGAGGGGTTGCCAAGAGGTTCCCTGACATGGCCTAGAGACATTTTCCCTATGGTCTTGGGAATTAACACTAGGCCATTGCTATTTCTGTAGCCAGCTTGAATTTCTCACCAGAAAATAAATTTTTCTTTCTTTTTTTTTTTTTTTTTTTTTTTGGAGTCTCGCTCTGTTGCCTGGGCTGGAGTGCAATGGCATGATCTCAGCTCACCACAACCTCCACCTTCTGGATTCAAGCAATACTTCCGCCTCAGCCTCCAGAGTAACTGGGATTGCAGGCACCCATCATCAGGCCTGGCTAAATTTTGTATTTTTGTAGAAATGGGGTTTCACCATGTTGGCCAGGCTGGTCTTGAACTCCTGACATCAAGTGATCCACTCGCCTAGGCCTCCCAAAGTGTTGGGATTACAGGCTTGAGACACTGTGCCTGCCTGGGCTTTTCTTTTCTATCACATTGTCAGTCTGCAAATTTTCTGAACTTTTATACTCTGTATTCCTTTTAAAACTGAATGCCTTTAACAGTACCCAAGCCACCTCTTGAATGCTTTGCTGCTTAGAAATTTCTTCCACTAGACACCCCAAATCATCTCTCTCCAGGTCAAAGTTCCACAGATCTCTAGGGCAGGGACAAAATGCCCCCAGTCTCTTTGATAAAACATAACAAGAATCACTTTTGCTTCAGTTCCCAACAAATTCCTCATCTTCATCTGAGACCACCTCAACCTGAATTTTATTGTCCATATTGCTATCAGCATTTTTGGCAAAGTCATTCAACAAGTCTCTCGGAAGTTCCAAACTTTCCCACATTTTCCTGTCTTCCGAGGAGCCTTTCGAACTGTTCCAACCTCTGCCTGTTACCCATTTCCAAAATCGCTTCTACATTTTCAGGTATCTTTTCAGCAACACCCACCCTACTGGTACCAATTTACTGTATTAGTTTTTCATGCTGCTCATAAAGACATACCTGAGACTGGGAAGAAAAAGAGGTTTAATTGGACTTACAGTTCCACATGGCTGGGGAGGCCTCAGAATCATGGCAAGAGGTGAAAGGCACTTGTTACATGGCAGTGGCAAGAGAAAATTAAGAAGAAGCAAAAGCAGAAACCCTTGATACACCCATCAGATCCCGTGAGACTTATTCACTATCATGAGAATAGCACGGGGAAGATCAGCCCCCGTGATTCAATTATCTTCCCCTGCGTCCCTCCCACAACATGTGGGAATTCTGGGAGATATAATTCAAGTTGAGATTTCAGTGTGAACACAACCAAACCGTATCAACCACTGTGTTGGAAGAACTCTTACAGCAATCCAAAATTAGTGTAAGAATTACTCTCTTATTCTGGGCTGTGATTTTCACTTTCAATGCAATCTGACATGATTTCTGTCTTCCTAAGATTTCTCATAGTCTCTGATATTATGAAATTAAGACTGATAAAAAGAAGTGGTAAAATGAGATGTTTATACACTAGTATAAAATAATGGTGGATTAGAGGTTCCATAGTGGTTCTTTCTAAATAGCCCATTAAACATCAGTGAAAATTACAGGAAAAGTAGCACCATAGACTCATGCTAAAAAAAATATGGAGAAACCAAGTTGGGAATTATACTGACTACTTGTTGAAACAGAATAGACTGAGAAACACAGTTTGGAGTTTCTCTCTGTCTGTCTCTCTTTCTTTCACACACACACACACACACACACACACACACCCACACACACACACCCCACATGGTCTTAATCCTGATTCCTTTGAATACAGAGCCTAGGGAAAAACTAACAGGTTAAGGTTGTATTGGGAGATACATTCCCAGGGAAGCAAGCGTCAAGGATATAGGAAAGTGAAGGCAGGAATATGGAAGAGCAAACACAAGATTCTGCCTTGAAACACACTGTTGCTAAGTTACATAGGACATATTCAGAGAAGTGACATGGAAACCCCTGAGCTGGAAACAGCCGGGGAAGAGAGGGAGAAACTTATTTGCTGAATCTTTCCTGCTTTGTTTCTGTCTTTGGTCAAAGTCTTACCCTCAGGACATCCATACCCCATAAGGTTTTTTTGTTTATTTGTTTAACCTGACCGATTCTCTAGGAACCCTCCAGGGAAACCCAAGCTTTATTGGCGATAAGCCAGCCACTGTGTAGGCATCGGGGTCTCTTTCTGTCAGTTGGCATCAAGCAAAGGGTGCTTCAGTCTGCAGTGTTGGTATCAGCAGTGGCTATCAGAACTCTACAACTCTCGGAATAGTTTCTGCTACAGCTGATCTGGCCAAGAAACCAGGCAAGTGGCCAAGGTCTGAAGAGGCATGGCTGAATTGATCTGGAGCGGCAGGTAAGCTTGTGTCTTGAAAAGGTTTCTGAACCAGAAAGAGGGAAAAATGCCGATGAAGACAATGAGCAATGAATTTAACTCATGTCCACTCTCTGTGTATAAATTGAGAGTGGAGGGATTGAGTTGACCAGAAAGAAAACTTGGTAGTTATTACTCGGCAATGACCAGAGTTTTGCAACTACTCCAACAGCTACAATATTTTAAATTTTTTCAAACAATGCAAATTTTGAGGACCAAAATGGAAAGAATAAAGGAATGGATGAAGACATTATATAGCCTATGATTCTTAACCATCATTGTTGAAAAAATTGATTCACAGACCACTGAAGTAGATTCTGGAAGTAATGGATGCTTTCACTAGGGGAACATTATCTGGAATGTTCTGGGAAAAAAAGGACAAAATCCAGGAATTTTTTAGGTGGTTATGTAGCATGATCAAAAGGGGAGCACAAGTGACCTAGATGGATGTCATTTTGCTCCCCCATATGAAGCTAGGTGTTATGGCAGAGCAATGGCTTGATATAAGATGAAGGTCTGAAGGGGACAAGCTGTAAACATCAAAACAAAGAGTGAAAAGAGCTATGCAATTTTACTCTTCCTTCTGCTTTTTTGCAAAAAGAGACAAATAAATCTCCCCATACAATGCTGAGAAAGAAAAGGACAGAAAACACAGTTTGATGATATTAAAACATAATTGAATGGCAGCATCATCTTGAAAACTCACAAAAAATATATTTCAAACAATTTTTTAAGAAATCATAGCTTTATTTTTTAGAACAGTTGAAGTTTTACAACAAAATTGAAAGGAAGTATGGAGATCCCCCATACCATTCCCCCATTTTCTCCCACTGTTAACATCCCCCATCAGAATGGTGTGTTTATAACTGATGGACCTACATTAACACATAATTATCACACAAAGTCCATAATTTAAATTGGGGTTGATTCTTGGTAGTGTACATTCTATGGGTTTTTAGCAATGTATGGTAATGTATAAGGATACCAGTACTGTACTATCATACAGAATAGTTTCACTGTCCTAAAAATCATTTGTGTTCCACTCATATAACCCTCCTTCCCACAACTCTTAACAATCACTGATCTTTTTACCTTCTCCATAGTTTTCCAGAATGTCAAATAGTTGCAATCACATAGGAAGCAGCCTTTTCAGATTGGCTTCTTTCATTTAGTAACATGCATTGAAGTCTTCTCTGTGTCTTTTCATGGTTTGATAGCTCATCTCTTTTTGGACTGAATACTTGAATAATATTCAATTGTGTAGACGTACAACAGTTTATCCACTTACCTACTGAAGGATATATTAGTTGTTTTCAGTTTTTGGCAATTATAAATAAAGCTGCTTTAAATATCTGTATGCAGGTTTTTGTTTGGACATACATTTCAACCATTTTGGCAAATACCAGAGTGTGATGACTGGATCATATGATAAGAGTATATTTCGTTTTTGTAAGAAACTATCAAATTGTCTTCCAAAGTGGCTGTAACATATTGCCTTCCCACCAGGAATGAACGGAGTTCTTGTTGCTCCTTATCATTGCCAGCATTTGGTGGTGTCATTTTTATAGGTTTTGGTCATTCTAATTGGTATGCAGTGGTATCTCAATGTTGTTTTAATTTTAAATTCCCTAATGATATATGATGTTGAAAATCTTTTTATATACTTATTGCCATCTGTATATCTTTGATGAGGTACATATTTAGGCATTTGCTCATTTTCTAATCTGGGTGTTTATTTTATTGTTGAGATTTAATAGTTCTTTCTGTATTTTGGGTAACTGTCCTTTATCACATGTGTCTTTTGCAAATGTTTCCACTCAGTCTGTAGTTTGTATTCTCATTCTCTTGAGATGTCTTTTATAGAGCAAAAGCTCTTAATTTTATGGAAGTCCAGCTAAACAATACTTTTTACAATAAAAATATTTTAGAAGGTGTATTCTTGTTGTCACAAAATAATAAAATTACTGTGTTGCAATAAATAGAAGCAAGGGTATTTGACCATAAGATTTAAAAAATAAAAAATAAATAGTTGATTGAAATTGGTTAAATTATCACCACTACCCTTATACTTTTAGACTGATACTCTAGATCATTCAATTACAGAAAATGGGATTTTGAAAGAGAAACTATTTAGAAACATTACCTATTTTAATTATACTCCTGCTTATGGCTGGAGACTTCAATTATAAAATCAATTTACTTCACGTATGAAAGTGTATGTAAAAGACCAACTCACTAACTTTGTACTTGAGTTATTCTTACAATAAATAATAGCTCTACCATTTCCATTTAGTATTTTCATGATTAGGTATACAGATATTTGTTTTTCACATAGAATAAACTGCTCATAAAGTAAGAATTTGGTACAAAGGCCAAAAACTTAAACATGAGGATTTTCTGAACTGTTTTGCATTTAAACTTTTGACTAAGAGTAATGTGATTCACTTGCTTTTTGTACTATTCGGCAAAGTTCACTTTCCATTATAAATTGGAAGACATCAAAAAAGTTTTGTCAACAAACTTCTGGATTGCATAACTCTTTTTCCTCCAACTGCAACTTCACTTTGTCTTAAGGCTACTTTAAAAAGATAAAAACAAACATTAGAAAATCAGGAAATCTCCAAACATTGGTTTTAATTTCTTGTAAAAAATATGTTGCTGATTAGAGAAATCAGTTCACTCTGATGAGAACCTGATCTGTACCAGGACCAATCTCTTCATCTTTATTCTACTTGTCATAAGTACATAAAAGTGGGTAATAGGCTGAAAGTATTTATGTAGGATGTTGGGGCATTTTAACAATGTGCTTTTATCTGGGAGTTGGGTTATCAAAGGTAAACAAACTTGGTATGCACCTTAACATGGCAGTGATAGAGATAGATCTCAGTTTTGATGTCAGTTGTGTTTACTGTAGTCATTAACTAGAGAGTAATTCAAAAAACAGTGAATATGTTGAGTGAAACTAAGAGGCAAATATTTAGACTCCACCATTATATATTTTCTCATTTTGTATGATGATTCAGCAACTGAAGGAAACATTATTCAAGTATATTGTGGAAGCTGTGAAAGCTCGTATGTGCGTTTCTCAATGAAGAAGCACATATATTTTCCATAAAGATCCATCAGCCTAACGTTTTACCAACTTAAACCCTGTGCAATATGATTCATATTTCTTCTGCAAATTCCATTATAATGAGATTGTAAGGCCAATTTTTCTCTTAATAACAGTTTTGTTTCTCAAATTTATTCATATTGCTTTTGTGGATTTATGTAAGAAAGGGAGAATCATATACATTCATTCTGATTTGTTATCTCATTAGATGTCTGCCTTGTAATACAGTCCTTTATTTCTGGGATACATTGTAGGACAGCCAGTCAATTAGACTTTCATACTAGAAAGTAAAGGGGAGTAGTAAATGTGTCAAAGTAATGTAGAAATTTATTGCATAGAATGGTATACATAGAATCAAATTGTATAAACATTTGTTTTGCCAAGGCAGAAAATTAAGCTTATGCCAGAGAAGGAGGATTGTTTTTATCTCTAATGTCCTGTGCGAAGGTGTTAGAGAAATGGACTTAGTCTCTCCATTATTAAGGTTTCAGGAAAGAAAGAGCTGAGGAAAGTTTGAGAGCATAAAATTCTCTACTAATATCTATGTTTTTATTAGGAAAATTTATTCACACTGCAGATAAAACATAGACAAGAATTAAGTCCCTTTGGTTCTATAGAGTGCTTTTCTATGGCGAAAAGAAGGCATGGATCTTGTCGTTCAATAGAATGGTAACTCTCATGATATATGACCATTTTCATTATCCTTTTCATCATTCCTCTGAGGCCAAATCTCCATTACGTTCATTAACTAAAAAGTCTTTGTTTAATGTTCTTTTTTATGTTTCATAGTAGAATTATAATTTTTCATACTGAAATGTATTTGGAAATCATAGGTATCCACAACATGTGCAACAGTTCTAATGTAGATTCAAAAGTACAATGTAGGGAACTCTCTTATTTTTAGAATACATTATAAGGTATCTTTAGTTTTATTATTCATTTAACTTGCATTTGGTTGTATTTTTAACTTAAGTTTTGATTACTAAAAAGCACAGAACCTGTAACTTGAGATGCGAAAGATTTATGATTTCTTAATTTTCCTCCTTTTACAGTTGAAGTAACTGAAGTCAATTTATTTTTGTGATAGTTATTGAGAGAGGGGACCCATGGTAGCACAAAGAGGGTGGAACATTCCCTCACTGCCACATAACCATTTGTTTGCTCAAGTCATTGCAAACAAAAAAGCTCTACGTCACAGCAATGAGGTTGCTGTATTTCCAACTTGTAAAGATATATTTTTGTACTCCTTTCCCGAAAACCGAGTCCTAGAATTTTCCTAGAATAGAAATTCTGGAGCTACAACTAGGAGGGAATCTACAGCTTTTAAATTATCATCATTTAGAAATGATCAACATATATAAGCAAATTTTCATTTGAAAACCAACTGTTTACATTATGGTATGAAACAAAAATAGTATTATTCAAGAAACTATATATTTAAGTTTTAATTATATTAACTATATATTTACAATGTTTTCTATGTTATCAATGTATCCTTGGACTACCTTCTGGAATAAAGAAATGCAAGTAAATGTAGAAAATATACTCAATTTTATTGCTAATGTTTATTCTTACAAAAAAAATTGATGCAAGGTAAAAAGGAAGAGAATTATACTAGATTTCATTACCTTATATTGCATGTTTTTCAGACCAATGCCTGTGTTCTATGAAGTCTACTTTAGATTAGACATTGAGCAGTCTACCAGTGATGACTTCCAGAAATGTTTTAGAAGTAGATATAGGTAAAATAAAGATAAACTAATTCCCTTATAATTGTTCTAAATGAAGTCAGATCGTTATACTGATAGTATTTGATATGGTTTGGCTGTGTCCTCACCCAAATCTCATCTTGATTTGTAGCTCCAATAATTCCCACGTGTTGTACAGGGAGGACATGGTGGTAGATAATTGAATGACTGGGAGTGGGGGAGTCAGTTTCTCCCATACTGTTCTCCTGGTAGTGAATAAGTCTCACGAGATCGGATGGTTTTATAAGCGGAAACTCCTTTTGCTTGGCTTTCATTCTCTCTTGTCTGCCTCCATGTAAGACATGCTTTTTGCCTTTCACCATGATGGTGAGGCCTCCCCAGCCATGTGGAAATGTGAGTCCATTAAACCTCTTTTTCTTTATAAATTACCCAGTCTCGGGTATGTCTTTAACAACAACATGAAAACAGACTAATACAGTATTATTTTCATCTTTATTTTCATTAAAATTATTCTCAATTGAGTTATAATTTATAAAATTATCGGCTGGGTGCGGTGGCTCATGCCTGTAATCCCAGCACTTTGGGAGGCTGAGGCAGGCAGATAATGAGATCAAGAGATTGAGACCATCCTGGCCAACATGGTGAAACCCCGTCTCTACTAAAAATACAAAAATTAGCTGAGCATGGTGGCACATGCCTGTAGTCCCAGCTACTTGGGAGGCTGAGGCAGGAAAATCACTTGGACCTGAGAGGCAGAGGTTGCAGTGAGCCGAGATAGTGCCACTGCACTCCAGCCTGGTGACAGAGTGAGATTCTGTCTCAAAAAATAAAATAAAATAAAATAATAAATAAATACAGTTCTCTAATATTTTATATTCATCGTATAGGCTTTCATTGGAGCAGGTTGTATTTTTAATCTAAAGTTGCCCCTTACACTGATTTGTACACAGTTTATTTAGAAAGTAACTTTTCATAACATAAATTGTCAAGGACCCTTTTTTGCCTACAGTAAATGTTTCAGGATGTTAATTCCAGACAAATTTTGTAATCTTTTGAGATTCTCTAACTTAACCAGAAATAGCTTGTCAAATACATTCTTAAGTTATTGCAAATATTTTGTGAATATAAACATGATAGCCCAATTGACAGCTAAATCATAAGAGGGTGATTTTTTTTTCTTTTTTTTTTTTACTTTAAAGGAGCAGACTTCTTCATGATAGCCTGAGAAACAGTGAGAAAATTCCCACCCACACCACCCCCCTGCCCCACCAAAAAACAGAAGAACTTTTATGATAGCTCTTACGTTATTACTGTGGACAAAAAATGTTTATTGGTACATGCCTTAACTTTGGTTATAGAACTTACCCAGGAAGAAGTTCTACCTAAAGCTCCCGACTTCATATATTTACTCATGAAAATTATAGTAGTGCCAATAATTACATTAATCAGAGTTAGTTGTGTCTTGAATCCTTACGAAGTGTTAAGCACTACATTAAGTGCTTAATGTACATTGTCTTAATTAATATTCAGGACAGCCCTATAATGTAAGTCCGGCCAGCATTTCTGCTCTGGTGAGGTGAAACGAAACCTTAGAGTTTAAGCATTTTATCTCCGCCACCCTGTTGGAGTGTGTCATTGCCAAGACTTGAATCCAAATGGCTCTGCCTCAGCAAGTGCTCTTCACCACCATCATACTTTCCTCTTCTATCTAGATAACAGTATATTTCCAGAAGCATTGGCCAAATCTAAAGACATTTTTCTTAGATTCACGTTCTAATATTTGTCTTTATCTCTAATAACATTCTTTTCCCACAGAAATTTTATGAGTAACTGTAATTTGGCTGAGTTAAAAATGACATTCGTTTCGTTTCCTGGGTTTAGAGACTACCACCCACTGAAGTTTCTCTCTGTTCTCCATACACATCAGCCTTTGTATTTTTAGTAAATATCCAGAGAAACTTGTTGCTATTGTGAAATGCTGGTCTCGGCCCAGGGATATAAAAATATAAACCACAACTTTAAAATTTGTGAAGCACTGTGAGAATGAACTTGAACTTATCTACAATTAGGGCTTGGGTGTATTCAAACTCTCTTGGCGAACAATAAATCCACATGTGGGGTCTGATAGATGGAAAAAAACACTGGGGTCTTGAAACAAACAAGCCAAAACCAGGCACATAAATGAGTTTGCCAGGGTGGGTGAAACTGTGAAGCAGGGTCCAGATTGGAAGGGATTAACGGGTCCACGTGACATATGAGGCTGCGCTTCACACTATCACAATTCTCTAAGAAGTTTCATTTCCTTTTCTGTTTTTCTCTTAGTATAGAGATTGTTGGGTTCTGCCACCAGTTACTGTAATTCAATAGAATAAGAAGTAGAACCAGAGAATCTATATATATTTTAAACATCTCACTGATTGATTTGGGTTCACAGCCAAGGTTAGGAACAACTGACATAAATGAAAGAACTGTATTATAAAGGTACAGAGCTCAGTTGTGATAAATACCTTTGAAAGAGCTTGTCCCAGGGCACAAAATAAATGTATCTGTTGACCTGAGAAGAGCAGCCAGGTGAGCAATCAAAAAAATACCTATAGCCTCAAAAAGGTGACTGATGGGCAACATGGAGGTAATTAATTTTATATGTCAACCTGACTGGATTAAGCGATACTGAGATATCTGGTACAATATTACTTCCGAGTAAGACATGGACGTGCTTCCAGAAGAGATTAGAATTTGTGTTGGTAGACTGAGCAAAGAAGATTATCCTTACCAATGTGGGCAGATATCATGCAATCCCTTGAGCACCCAACTAGGTGGAGGAAGGGCAAATTTGTTCTCTATATGATCTGGAACATCCATCTTCTCCTGTCCTTAGACGACAGCACTCCTGGTTCTTGGGTCTTTGAACTTGGATATGGACCTAGACCACTGGTTTCCCTTGTTCTCAGGCCTTTGGGTTTGAACTGAGAACTACACCCATGGCTTTCCTAGGTCTCCAGGTTGCAGAGAACAGGTAGTGGGACTTCTTAGCCTCTATAATCGTGTGAGCCAATTCCTCATAATAAATCTGTGCTGGCATGTCTATCTCTTTCTCTATATCTTATTGGTTCTGCTTCTCTGGAGAACTCACACTATTTTAAGGCCCAAAAAGTTGAGCCGCAGTAAGAGCAAAAGACCAATAGTATCAATGATCCAGAAAAAAAAGTGAAGGCAGTGATGCTAGAAAGCTGCCTCTAAGAAGCCTGAGACCTCCATTATCTTGTTTATTTATTATGTCCAGTATTTAGAACTATATCTTGCTTACAGTAGTTGCTCAATTAATATTTGTTAAATAAATTAGTGAATAACACTAGGGTAAAGAACCTAGAATATTTCATCACGGTAACATCACAAAACATAAAATGCTACTCAAATTCTTACTTATCTACACATATACTACTTCCCAGAAACCTAAAATAATTGATGACAAAGATATCTGATAAAGATTGGATTTTTTTGTTATTCATGCAAGTGAAAGCTGGGGGCTTTGAGATTTGTAGAATGATACATTTAAAATATAATACATTTGCATACACAGATGTAGCAAGGGACATACATTTCAAATGAAAATATTTGATATGTATTTCTTCCTCTCTTTGAGACCTGTCCTAAACCACCTGGCAAATGAGAACTCTAGACAATTGTAGTTAATGCTAGACCTGTCTTCACCTAGTTGGTTAATTTAGCTTAAACCTGAGATTATTAAAATCCATGTTTCTAAAATATGGTCTCGTTTGACTGGTTCCTTGGAGAAATATATATTTGCCAGTGTAATCATAGATGGCCAAATTCCTGATAGGCATTTAATATTACCTGCTGCAACAAAGATGAAGCAGCTGCTCTGTCTTCATTTGTCTTTAGAACCCCAAATTAAGGGGAAATAAAATATAAAGAGTTCAAAGTTAAATAGTTCTTTCATATAAGATAATTAAAGGTACTACCCAAAGCAAATGTGTCAAGGAAATTCTCATTTCTACTCTAAATGAAACTACTTCCTTCTATTTCAAACTAAGTAAAATGTCTGATTGTTGTTTCCCCACTAGTGTGAAGATGAAGTTTCTAAGTGGAGCTTCAAAAATTCCTAATTTTTATACTAAACTTTCTACTTCTCTTGAATATATTTCTTCAGCAATCTGAGAAACTAAAAGGTTTCTTTATTCACCAGGATATGTAGAACTTAAATAATTTATTAATACAAAGACATATACCTCAAAAATTCCTTTTTGGTTTCAGTACGTACAATTAGATGTGACTGCTTCTACCAATATCTTTCTGTAATTAGTATCAGACATTACACTCTCTTAAAGTAATGTGTCCAGTCTCCAAGGCGATTCTATGACAGTATTTGAAATTAAAAATAAAACACAGCCTCTGAACAAAGTGATATGTTCAGGTTTGTGATTGACAGCTTTTCTGATATGAGTAAAATGAAATCATTTGCTCCAAATGCAATAGTAATTATCAAATATAAACTTCAATTGTTTTACCTTAAAAATATTTGTGTATACCACATCAGTATCTTTTCTTGCCACCTCTCAGATTTTTTCAATATTTTGTGAAAGGTTTTACTTAATGAAACTCAGTCTTGCCAGACAGAAACTCCATGAGGCTAATGCCAGTTTTTCAAAATGGCATGATAGAAGTACAGAAAATTTCTATTCTGCACGAGATTTAACTGTCCTATGATAGAAAGTAAGACAGACACAACTCAGTTTTTCAGCATATGAAACTATCATCAAGCTCTCAAACCCATCTTGAAGAGCACTTCCATCTGATTTAAAGTGAGCATAATGACTATTACTTTAATAAAAGTAGCTGAGACTAAAATATCATAATCTCTTTTAGATTTGGATGCTTTTTCTCATTTGTTTTAATAATTGGAAATCATCATTTAGATTTAACATTTTTGAGTCTAACATGTATCTTATAAAGCTAGTATGTTAGAGGAAATAAGAATTGTTTTCATGAACAATTCTTCGTTCTAAATACAAACCATATTTTAAAATATTATAAGAATCATTAGAAAAAGGGTAGGTATTTTAAAAAGATCATATGGGATGAATTGTCTTTCTATGTGTAAAAGGTGATTAGATATCTCCCTCACACTAGTCCTAAAACCACAAAAATAAATTCCAGATTGATTAAAGCCTTTAATGTAAACAATATACTAGAAATAAATATTTAATATATTCATGAATTTTTTAAGTGCTACTAAAAAGCTGTATTCCATGTGTCTAGCAAGTCCATAGCCTTTCTGTCTAGTGTGAGTCCACTTATTCTGATTAAACTTAGTAAACTTTTAAACAATACTGTATTTTAAAGAATCTGATTTCTAGAGACCCATAAAGTCAGGGATGGAGCTGAGCGCTTAACAAGATGCAGCCTTTATTTAAATTATCTATTATTATAAAAAATGCATTATCACGTATGAACAGGGAAAATAGGGCAAAAACCCCACATGTCAAACTGATTCTTTTCTTACTGCCATGTTCAGCATTGACTTGATAGAAATGACCCCAGTATCTGTTGACCAGTAAGTCAAAATGATATTCTTTCAAGTTACTTTAAGGATGTATATTTTATGATAAAAAGATGTTAAAGGGACACAATCTCAATTAGTGGATGGTGACGGTGGAAGATGGGGGCTTGGCAATCTAGAAACAAAAATGTTCGAAGACTAGATGCTGGAAGCAAAGCTGGTTTGGATGTGGGAACACAGGTGGTGTGGTTTCTCAGATACCACTCATCTCGCCCTTACACAGTGCTCATTCCGCAACATGTTTATCACTGAGAGGAGATGTTATAGATGTGAGTGGTAGGAGCAGATGCATAAAAACATAAAGGCAAAAAGGGGTGAGTGAGAGAAAGATCAGTGTTAAAACTGAATCCATGCTGCTGAATCCATATGTGCTTATTTAACATTTTGTTTGTGGATAGTCAGGACAGCAAGAAAAATAATTAAAAATATCAAAAAATAAATTCACAATATTGATTATTAAGGTAATCTATGGGAAATTCTGGGAAGTTGATGACCTACAGGAAGCTCCTTTTCCCTTTATTCCTACATGTAATGAGTTCCCCCCCCATAGAACAGGAAGCAAGTGAGACTAGAGCTTTCCTCCCTTGTGAGCTGGGCAAGCTTGAACATGAGCCTCAGAGAGGGGCAGGCAGCTCTGCAAAGACCTAGGAATTATTGGAGGCAAGGACAACATCTGTTCATTGTTAAGTGTGCTGGATTTTTGGCCCCAGGTGGCCATGCAGAAGCTGAAGGGATGAGGTAAATCCTGACACCCTGAAGCTGGACAAGGATCCTCTTTAGTGGTACAGCAATCTGCCTGTTCCTACATCACTGCCTACTTCCACCACTTGTAGCATGGAAGACAATTGAGATAGTCCAGCAACTAGCTTGAGTGAGATGATAAGGAACATTGACATCTTATCGGAAGGGCCCAGTAACTAAAGGAAAAAGTGCTGTCAGAAGAAACACAGCACATGTTCAGCCAAATAGAGATAAAGAGAAGTAACAAACTGAATCAGAAATAAATTTTGTATATATTACATAGTATATGAATTATATATGTACTACATATACAATGAATGAATTATATATACTATGTATATATGTAGTATATTATATACATAGGATATATATAATAAGATATATCATTTATGTATATGAGTTTTTAAGGAAATTGAGGCCAAGCCCAAAAATGACTTCTAGACTTCTAAAAAATGCTTTCCCATTAGCAGCAATAACAGTAAGATCAGTAGTTATACCGAAGGAAAGAATAATAAATATTTAAACTCAAATTCGAGGTTTCAGAAGATGTCTCAGAGCGCAGAACGAAAGCACAAGATCGTGAAGGGAAAAAATCACAGACTTGAAGGACATAGTCAAGTGAAATTATATATGAAAGAACAGAAGTTCTAGAAAGTGAAATATAAACTGATGATGGAAGGACAAAAATTGGGCAGTTAGAAGAAATTTCTCCTGACCTGAGGAAGGGCTGAAGAAAGGCTTCCCTTTGACAAAGCTCAAATTCAAAGATGAAGTGATAAGAAAGGGCACACAAACCAGGTATTTCCTGATAAAACCTCTGAACACTAAGAACCAAGACAATCATAACTTGTAAGATTCAAAGCAGAAAGAAGAAGGTACCCACAAAGGAAAAACATTATCTGCAACCTCGTATTTAGAAAAACATAGAACAGCACCTGCACGATGCTGGACTGAGAGGACAGTGAAATAGAGGCACTGTATTCAGCTAAGTTATCATTTGGCACATGTATTTAATGATAACCAGAAACTTAGGGAGTTTATTATCCATCGACACGATCTCAGGAAAAAAGTCAAGAAAAGCAACAGTGTCATTCAGGGCTCTTATTGCTAATGATAGAATATATCCTGGAAGTTTAAACAGGAAAAATAATTTATTAAAGGGTATTTGAGGGGTCACAGAGTTTCCGAGAAACTGAGATTGTCAGGATTAAATACTATGTACCATATTTTTTTTCAGGGATTACCCTAGGGAAAAAAAAGTAAAAAATTCATTTATTATCTGGTAAATTGTGTATAGAAATGAAGTGAAAGGCCTGTACAAAAATAAAATAGCTAATGGGAAAGGTTACCTCTGGGAATAAAAGAGTGAAAATAGATGAGGAAAGTGAATGGTCTTACTTTGTTCTATAAATATGGATACTTGATTTTATAGCCAAGATGTTCAAATGTTGTATTATAACAATGTGAAGTATAGTATAATTTTCTATTCATGATTTCAAAAAAAGAGAAAATAAGATAAAAATGAGCACATTATTAGACACTTGTTTTGTCTTTTGTGACATTCTTGGCTTTTACTTACATTATAAAGTGGAACTTCTAAGCAAGGTGTTTAGCTTGGTCTAACAAAGCAAGAGGCTGTCAGGTAGATCTGATCAGTGTGACTTAAAACATCCTGTCTGTTAATATTTGAGAGATAAAAAGTTGCATGTGATGTGACCTTAACTTGGCTGTCTTCTGCACAGGCTAGAATAAAGGACTGACATTGTTTCAATAGAAAATGTATCTACTAGTATGCCAAGGTCATTACAACTTAATTGCTTCAGATTTCAATCAGCGATTTATCATATATGAATACCCTTTAGGGAGAAATGTATAAAAACCTGAGCTCTCTGTGTAAACTATATCTTGTGATTTGTATAGCAAAATATTTCACCAGCGTCTTTGTAAAATACATGAGTACCCATGAGGCCAAGAACCAAAATACATTCCTCATTTTGCGGAATTTATAGAGATAATAAATAAAATGTAGTGGAAATGTGGCCGCATTATATTTTAGACTGAATTTATTTATTTGTCACTTTTTAGTTTTGCTTATCTTTCAATTAAAATGTTGTTAAATGTGTAAGGTGATTTCTTAGGAAAACAAAAGAAAAAATCCTTAAAATTCTGTAAAATGATATTATTGGCTCTCTTTCTTGGTGGACAGAGCAAGTCACCTTGGAAGATAACTTTTTTGTTCAGGGAAGAGTCACTGGAATGGTCCTTTAACATATGTAAATAAAACACAAATAAGAAGCAGTTGTGTTTGGAGAATTGTATAGTAAGATGATTGTGACCTTGAATTTCTCCCAAAGGTTCTTGGAATGCAGAGCTACACAGAAGGTAGGAGGCAGAGATATCTGAACTGGGGTAAATACACTTCCTAAAGGGAAAGGGTTGAGACCATAATCCTTTTCTTTTCCTTTCCTTTTTCTTTTCTCTTATTTTCTTTTCTCTCCTTTCCTTTCCTTTCCTTTCCTTTCCTTTCCTTTCCTTTCCTTTCCTTTCCTTTCCTTTCCTTTCCTTTCCTTTCCTTTCCTTTCCTTACCTTTCTTTTCCTTTCCTTTGCTTTCCTTTCCCTATCCTTTCCCTTTCCTTTCCCTTTCCTTTCCTTTCCTTCGCTTCACTTCTCTTCCTTTCCTTTCCTTTCTTTTCCTTTCCTTTCTTCTTCTTCTTTTTTTTTTTTTCCAGATGGAGTCTCACTCTGTTGCCCAGGCTGGAGTGCAGTGGCACTATCTTGGCTCACTGCAACCTCCACCTCCCAGGTTAGAGCAATTCTCCTGCCTCAGCCTCCCAAGTAGCTGGGACTACAGGCATGTGCCACCATGCCTGGCTAATTTTTTGTATTTTTAGTAGAGACAGGTTTCACCGTGTCAGCCAGGATGGTCTCAATCTTGACTGCCTCAGCCTCCCAAAGTGCTAGGATTACAGGCGTAAGCCACCACATCCGGCCCATAATCTTTTTCTTTTGAGATTTAGTATAATTAAAATTTTTCTCACAGAGGGTCATTGATCAAACTGATGTTGACTGGAAGAAAATTTATTGAGGACACCCAAAAAGCTCAACATGAGGGAGAAGGAATCTGCCTTGCTAACTCAGGCTCACCACTAGGGCTGGACATTCTAATGGAAAGTGTAGTCTCAGGAAATATGTCACTATAGCTGGCAGTCTTTTCTAGAGTCAGTTTCACTGGTGTGGGAGTGTGAGCTGAGCATTTGAGAGTGAAATGTAATGAGCTATATTATTGAAACCCAATGCCAGGATTGGTGTCGTGATCTGGGTCACCAGGAATAGAACTCCTGCTATGAACAGGTATTCCATAGAATATGTGGGAGTAGGGTTCAATAACAGTATTATAGGCTAAGAACAAAAGCAGAAATGCCAGTGTCTAATCAGCTGCCATACAAAATACCATAGACTAGGTGGATGAAGTGACAGGAATTTATTTTTCCACAGTTCTGGAGGTTGGAAGTTTCAAGTTAGGATGCCAGCATGGTCTGGTGAGGGCTCACGTTTGGGCTTGCAGACAGCTTCCTCCTTGCTATGTCCTCACATGGCAGAGAGAGAAAGATTGGGTTGAGGGGAGGAAGGCAAGGAGGGAGGGAAGGGGAGAGAGAGAGAGAGAATGTGTGTGTGTTTCTTGTGTTTCTTCTTATAAGGATACGAAATCCTATCATTAGAGAGCCACTCTCATGACCTTATCTGAACCTATTATCTCCCAAAAGCTCCAGCTTCATCTCCTAATAGCATCACATTGAGGGTTGGAGCTTCAACATTTGTTTTTGGGATGACACAATTCAGTGCACAGCATCCAGGAATTGAGCAGACTTTGCCTGTTTCTTTACCTGTATTATGTGAATAGGAACGGTCCTCTTTACTGAGTAAACCTCTGGGTTTAATGGAGTATCAGCTAAGTTTCTAGAGACATTTTCATCTTCCAACTAATCAGAAAGGAGAGTTTCCAAGAAATTAATTAGAATTAAAAGCAGTGTGAACTATCATAATGGCTGCTTGAGGAGCTCCATGTACCCACTCGCCAGCAAACAATAATCAATGTGGAAAATTAACAAAACTACAATCATTTAAAGTCTGAAATTTGTCCCATGAGCAAACAGCGCGCGAAGACACTTCATTCAAAAAACATTACTAAATTAGGTAACAATGTGTCCGTGGCCTTTCAGAAAGAACCTGCTCCCTCCCTGTCACTCCCTGGCTCAGCCTGACAGAAGCTCCATTCTCAGTGGGTGTGGTCAAGAAGTTCAGGTTCCTTCCTCCTTCAGCTCCCAGTCAAGGACTGCAGTATTTTCACAAGAAAGGCAGCTGCCAGCATTTCTCACCCACTCTCCAGTTTTGTCTTACAGAGGCTGATTCCGGGAGAGTGCAGCCAAGAGCTTGGGCTTCCCTTCCTCCACCCAGCCACAACTCACGGGACAGAGGCTTTAATTCAGGCATGGCAGACTGAGAATTCTGAGAGGTCTGTTGCTTTCACCTGAGCTCACTGATAAGGTAAAGATTCCTTCCATTCCAGAAAAAGCAAGTCAAGAACACCAGAGGCTACTACTAATGCTGAATGACCATCTCATAAACCACTCATGTCATTCTGAGAGAAGCAAGCCCATGTCCTTACTCCCGTCTATGGAGCAGTAGCTTAGAGATTTGCTAAGCGAGTAAGGCAGGCATACAAATTTTAGGTTGAAAAAGTACAGTAAATGAAATAAAAAATACAGTAGTAGATTAGAACTAAAAGATGAAATATTCAGCAACCATGAAACTAGGTTGAAAGAAATTATGCAATCTAAATAACTGAGATAAAAGAATAAAGAAATTGAATAATGATACAGAGGAATATAAGACATCATTTACCACCATCATACCCCTAATAGGAGTACTAGAAGAAGAGATAAGAGAGAAAGCAGTAGAAAAACTACTTAATGAACTAATGGTTAAAAACTTTTCAAATTTTATGTAAAACATGAATATATATATTCAAAAAGCTCCAAAATCTCCAAAGGCCAAACCTTCAGAAAGATGTGATTATAAACAGACATGCGCCAAACATAGCCTCAGGATACATGAAATGGAGACTAAAAATAGAAGGGAACTTCCTCAGCCCAATAAAGGACAGCTGAGAAAAATCCATAGCCAACATCACGGTGAAAGATTAAATATCATCCACCTAACATCGGGAAAAAAGACAAGATTCTCCATTCCTGTCACTTCTCTTCAAAACTTTACTGGACATTTTATCCAGTACAGTTAGATTAGAAGGAGAAAAAAAGAAAGGGAGGGAGGGAAGGAGGGAGGAAGGAAGGAAGGGAGGGAGGGAGTGAGGGAGGAAGGAAGGAAGGGAGGGAAGGAGGGAGGAGATAGAGTCAGAGAGAGAGAGAAAGAGAAAGAGAAAGAGAAAGAAGGAGGAAGAAAAAGAGAAGAAGGAAGAAAAGAAGGAAGGAAGGAAGGAAGGAAGGAAGGAAGGAAGGAAGGAAGGAAGGAAGGAAGGAAAGAAGGAAGGGAAGGGAAGGAAGGAAAGGAGGGAAGGAAGGAAGGGAGGGAAGGAAAGAAGGGAGGGAAGGAGGGAGGGGATGATGAGAGGAAGAGAGAGAGAAAAAGAGAGAGAGAAGGAAAGAGGGAGAAAAAGAGAAGGGAGGAAGAAATGAAGGAAGGAGGGAAGAGAGGGAAAGAGGCAGGAAGGAAGGAAGGAAGGAAGGAAGGAAGGAAGGAAGGAAGGAAGGAAGGAAGGAAGGAAGGAAGGAGGGAGGGAGGGAAAGAAGGAAAGAAGGAAGGAAGGAAGGAAAAGAAGGAGGGAAGGAGGGGAGGAGGGAAAGAGGGAAGGAAGGGAGGAAGGAAAGAGGGAAGGAGGGGAGGAGAGAAGGAGGGAAGGAGTGAAGGGAGGGAGTGAAGGGAGGGAGGGAGGGACGGGGGGGGGGGGGGCACCCAGACTAGAGGAAAGATGTAAACTATCTCTTTTTTGAAATTATAATATTTTGTGAGCTGGACCTGGAGATGCTCATGTAAGAACTGTAGCCCGTGAAAATTTTGTGGCTGAAATTTCACTAAATTACAGGAGTTTTATGGTACAGAGAAGGAAGTATTGACACTTACATGATTCTCAAACTTAAGCTTGAATCAGAATCACCTGGAAGGATAAAATATAGATTGCAGGACCACCTCCCAAAGTTTGTGGTCAGTAAATCTGGGGTGGAGCCACAAAATTTGCATCTCTAACAAATTCTCAGAGGTTATTGGCCAGGGGACCACACTTTGAGAATGACAGACCCTAGAATCAGAATAATCAGGTCTTAAATCCTGACTTTGCTTTTTAGTAGCTTGAAACTGTCAGTGATTCTTCCGACTTCTCTGATGTTCAGAGATTTTATTTATTCAAATATTCAGATTAGTCCATTATTATTTCACGTAATTTTTAAAAGAGAATGTTTGTGTTTATCTTGAATGACTTTGTAGACATTATTGTAAAATTGCATGAGAAAATAAATTCCTAGCACATTTTTTGGCATTTGATAAATATGAATACACAGTACTTGTTTCCATTCTGACATGCTTTAAATAATCAATTAAATTTATTGAGTCACAAATGAAAATCTAATGGAAATGTATAAGAAGCTATATCTGATACTCTAAATTAATGATAAATATATACTTTTACTTATAAAACAAATTATTTGTGCATATAATTCTTACATAAAGTAGCAAATGTATATATAATAGCTATATGATATTTTGTGCATATTAACTTTATGTGAATATGCTGCAACCATATTTTAATTATCTGTTGACAAATGACTCTCATATTTTACTTGGAGGCAAATGCTAAATGAAATTAATAGTAATTTGCTGTATTACTAATTAGTAACAGGCAATAATGGATCACCCATTGTAATAGGCTAGTAACATTTCATTTATACTATACCCTCTGGGAAATTAAATGTTCAGAATCAGTAAAACTTTCCAGATAATTAATGTTTAATTCCCTGAAATAAAATATTTACTCTTCATCTTGGCTTTGTAAAACACTCTGAGATATGTAACCTTTTAATTTTTTTATTTTAATTTTTTTAAATGATTATATCAAGTTGGGAACATTAGTGCTCCACTATGCTTGAATACCAGGGTGTGTGCAGGGATCTCTGAGGAAAATTGGACTTAATGTCCCCTTTGTTCATTTTGTCATAGCTATTTTTTGCTTTTCTACCTCTTTTATCCAATAGCAGAACAAAATCTAGAATATGTAATGTAACTATTTACTCAAAATGGTCCCATGTCGTTTTTGTCTTCATATTTGCAGCCCTTCTTGTAGTCCTGCAGTCACTTTTTGCAGTAATGTGTCCACTCACTTATCACTATCCCTCATAGGCTCTGGTGTATACTCTACAACTAGGGAATATCTGGAAACCAAGAGGTTGTTTTCAACAGAATTAAATATATTCTGTGTCACAGGTGTAATACAGGAATGAGGGCTGAAAATTCTGATTTGGAAAAGGTGATGTTATGATTTAGTTATTTACCTACAGGCTTAAGACTATTCCAAGATGATATTTCCTGAAGTAATGACTGTCAAAGAAGATGTGGTTGTTCTTTTTAATTATACAATTTAGTTGTTTTGTGTATAATTATGTCACAATGTGTTATTAACTATTATTTACTTAAGTTTTAGAACATTTGCATTTGCATAGTAACTATTTCTGACTTCCTGCCTTTGTTTCTCTCTGGCTCCCACAAGTCTTTGCCTATAAGTCCCACAAGATGTGGTACTCTGGCTCTCCAGTTCTTTGCAGGATACCAAGACCCTGGAATAGCAGCTTTCAACCCCGGATAGTGGATAAAATTTGTTGAATGTCACCCACCTTGCAGTTTATAATCACCTGTGTTCTGGGCCAAGATATTTTGATACAAGAGTTCCAGATAGGGGGCAGGTTTTGGGATTTTAGTATTAATTATTTTTATTTATTTATTTATTTATTATTGAGGCAGGGTCTCCCTCTGTCACCCAGACTGGAGTGCCAAGGGATGATCATAGCTCACTGCAACCTTGAACTCCTGGGCTCAAATGATCCTCCCATCTTGGCCTCCCAAAGTGCCGTGATTATAAGAGTGAGTCAGCATGTCTAGTATCTGAATGCCTCTTGTGCTAGCTCTGTGATAGCATTAGAAATATAAAGATGATATGGAAAGTTATTACCTTTGAGGCATTCACGGTAATATTGAGCTGGATGTAGTTTTAAGTATTTTGTACTGAAATATCATAATCACTCTCATGCATAAATATGGCATAGAATAAGTAGTAATTACCCCTTCAACAACACACGTTCCATTTCCCCATGCTCTTTGACTTGAAGACCAGCTATGTGTCCTGCTCTGTTGTCCTGTCCAGCAATTCTTGGGTAATTCTTAATACTGCTCTTTTTCACTCTCATATCAAGTTGGTCTCCAAGTCTTATATTTTTTTAACTTCCTATTTAATGTCAGAGGATTTTTATTTTTTCACTTTCTTTACACTACTACTGCAATATTTTTTTATTTTCATCATTTTTTAGTATCCTTATTATCAATCATTTTTTATTATCATCTATATTCTGTTTACTGAAACAGTATCCTAACAGGTCTCCTAGCTTCCAGTTTTGATACCCTGTCATCCACTCTCAAATTGTTCTAAAGCACAAAACTAAACATATCAGTCATTTCCATGCTTAAAACCCCTCAGTGTCTCCTCATTTTATTAAAAATACAATTCGTATCCTTGTATTTTATAATGCCCTACATAATGAACTTCTATGTTTATTTCTTAAGTATCGTTTATTTGCTACCCATAAGCTAGTTCTAATAAACTACATACTGTGCCCTGAATCAACTTGTTAATCTCTCTCTCTCATTCTTTCTCTGTATTTCCCCCTCTCTCTCTCTGGATTTATATTTTGTTATTTTCTCTATTTATAAAGTTTATCTTCTCTTCAATCTCAACCTCATTTTACTAGTTAATACTCTTCATCCCTTAGTATGTATCTTAAACCCCAACGTCTTCAGGAAACCTTTACTGATCCCCAAGGAACATTTGTTTAGTAGCATTTGAATACATAACAATGGTGATCCTTCTATTTAAATATCCTACCTTTCCTGGAGCACAATTTTAGGAGGAGGCAAGACTAAGAGAACATCTCTGTAGTTTGATCCTGCACCTGTATTTGAAATGAGAGAGAGAAGAACTCTCAAAACCTGTGCTTGGGCTCCCATTGCAATAGGGGTTATCTGGGGTCCCTGGAGTCTCTACAGTAGGTTTCTAATTCTCTATACTTGAGTAATTGCTCCAAAACCTGTGGTACATCTTCTAGTCCACATTTCTGGGTCTCTTAATCTCCCTTAATTCTGTCAGCACCGCATACATACATTCACTTGGTACATTTCCTGTATACTCATGGCAATACATTTTTATGGGATTCTTAACCATTATCACTTGATTCTGTATTATTATCCTTCCTCCACACTATTACTGGAGAGGACTGGTTTTATAACAAAGATGTGTATTTCAAAAAACTAGCTTTGCATAGTCAGAAAGAAAGGAAATGGAGATCAGTGTTTACCAGTGCTATCCATATGATGGTACTGTGTTGTCTGCTTTGCAGATTTTACCTTTTCTAGAATCCTTTAAGGTATTAAAGAATTTAATTAAGGAATGTTATTACCATACCTAAGGTAAGTAATTCTTTAAAGTATGTGAGTTTATATCTATTTTACACATAATGATGGTAAAGTCAAGAATGGAAGAGATTCTGGGATTAAAACCCTAGATGTGTTGACTTCAGTGCCTAATGGCAAATTCCCATGATGCTTTATAAAACAATACCTTTTACTGCATGTGAAATCCTGCAGCCTTTCTTTATCCCACAAGACATATGAGAATCCTCCCTATGTGAAACTATTTAACATTAGGGAATTAAATCTAAAATGCACCTCTAATGGGAAATCCAGTGATAATGAGGTAAGTGGAAATTTGGTACACCGTTAAGCTTTCAATGTTATGAGCAAGAAAACATGGATTTGTCTAATAGCACAGTAATTATTACCAAATTTCTTTAACTATAATAAAGGAGTATCTGTGTAGGAAGACTTGGTTACATTAATTATGGTATTATTTGCCTCAAAGAATAGATCCTATAATCAAACTCTTTGCTTAAGCCCTCTGCTTCTTACTGATCTCTGACAATAAGAGCAGGAGGGTTAAAAATCATAGAAACCACATGGACTACTTTATGGAAAAGGAATAAATTCCAGTCTAATTTTGTTTCATAGAAAAATCTTTACTTTTCAGTCATGTATATAAATGCATTTTCACAGAATAGTATTATGTTCACCCCCCTCCCCGACACAAAAGAATATATGTTGTCTTCTCTCTCTCTCATCATTTATTTCAAGACATTTCCTCACCAATTCTTCCCTTTCTTTTCTGCACTATTAATTTTTCTTTCTTTAAATTCCTTTCAGCATACAAAAAAATGATACTAATTAATTTTAAAACAAAAAAATTCTTTGCTCTATTTACCACCATATTCCTATTTATACCATCTGTCTGTCCTTCTCTCTACAACAAAACTGGTAGAATAAGGATTCTCCAACTTACTTCCTCTCAGTTTGTCTTGAACTCACTTTTATCAGACTTACATCTCCACAACCACACTTAAACTAAACTTGTTGTCTTACCTCCATGTTCTAAAGCTAATGGTCAACTCTCCAACTTTATTTTGACCTTTCAGTCAAACTTTTTCCAGGTGATCCCTTTCTTTTCCTCAAATATTTTCTTCTCTTGGCTACCAAACACCGCTTTCTTGGTTTTCAGCAATATTTGACTTTTCCTTCTCAGTGTCATTTGATGATTTTCCTCATCTCACTTACCTCTAAATTTCGGAGTACCCTGAGTTCCACTTCTTGATGGACTTCTCTGTTAAATCTACATTCATTTTTTAATTACATCATCTGATTATGGAGCTTTAAGTCCCAACTCCAGGCTGGCAATTCCCATGTCTATATTTTCTTCTACATCTAGAGCTTAAACTTCTCCCCAGACTGCTAGATATTGTCTCTCGGGTGCCAACATGCATTTCAAACTCAGAGTCCAAGTCTGAGCTTTGCATTACTCTTCAAACCAAGATCCTTTTCAATGATCCTGTTTCGTCTAGTAGCAGATCCATTGTTCAGTTCCTCAAAAACCCAAGGGTTATCCTTGAGTTCTCTCTCTCTTTTTTTTTTTTTACATCATATCTTCCAGAAAATCCTGCTGTTTCAACTTTCAAAACATTATCAGAATTTGAGGATTGTTCATTATCTCCAACTGCTATCATTCTAGTTCAAGCTACTGTTACTTCTTGTTGGCTCAGAAGACAAAATCCAAATTGTCTAATGAATAATACTAGCAGGTTTGGCTGAGCAACAAGTGAAGGAGCCTGGGGGTGGGTATGCTTCTTCTGCCCCACTTAAAGGGGCTTTTCCAGAACTCAACTTTCTTGGAGAAAAGGAAAAGGCTCTGCTCACCCTGACACCTGAGTGCCACTCCCCAAAAGACTTCTGGTGGCTAGCAATTGGTGTTTTTTTATTTTATTTTATTTTATTTTATTTTTTTTTTTGACGGAGTTTTGCTTTTGTCGCCCTGGCTGGAGTGCAGTGGTGCGATCTCAGCTCACCACCACCTCCACCTCCCAGGTTCGAGCGATTCTCCTGCCTCATCCTCCCAAGTAGCTGGGATTACAGGCGTGTGCCGCCACGCCTGGCTAATTTTTGTATTTGTACTAGAGACAGGGTTTCTCCACGTTGGTCAGGCTGGTATAGTGTTTTTAGACAAGTTTCTGAACATCTGGTTTCTAAATTTAATCAGATTAACGTCTCAATCATGACTGTTATCTACACATGAGGGTGTTCTAATGTTGAAATCTAACAAGAAGCGATCAGAGGGCAGAGAACATGCAGTTAACTGGTGACTTGACAAGAATTTTTTAAGTGGAACTTGGGAATAGAAATTTGAATGGAGTGAGATTAGAGAGAATGTTAGAGTTGGTTATCTATTGTTATCCCTTAGTTTAAAAATTCTCCACTGCAACCTTAATCCCATATTGAGTGAAATGTCTTTGTCCTCAACCACCTAGCTGTCCACCTGGTTACTCTACATTATTGCAATAATCTCCCGACTTTCTGCTTTCATGGAGTCCCTCCAACCACCTCTGTATCAATCTCTTGCAGCTGGCTGAGAGTAAAGCAAAGTTCTTAAAATAATTTACAAGGCTCTTTAGATCTGCCCCCTTCACGACTCTCCCCTACACTCACACCACTCCCAAATACTCTGGCTTTCTCATTGTTCACTGATCCAGTCAGTTACACTTCAGCTTCAAGGGTTTTACCCTTGAGGTTTTCTCCGCCTGGAATTCTCAGTTCTCTGAAGTCTAAATGGATTGCATCTTCATGCTTTAAGGTCCTCACCTTTTATGTCACCTTCTCAGTGAGAACCCAATCTGAACACCTACCTGATTTGCAATTCAGTTATCACTGACATGTTCTATCCAGAGGCCCTTTCTGTATTAATTTTCTTTTTGGAAGTAACTACTAACAGACTTTTATATTTTATTTACCACATTATTTGCTTTTCCTACTCATATAAACATGAGGATAGGAATTTGTGTGTGTTTATTTTTTCACTGATGTATTTATAGAGATAAGGTGTTAGTAATTATTTGTTGAATGAATGAATGACTTTGTGGGGACTCGAGTCAACTTATAGTAAATTGAACAATGTCAGATGAAAATTTGAAAGGGCTGAGAGAATTGAACCCTCAATTTCCCTTGAAACTTCCTTACCAACAAAATCAGACCTTCCCCCAAATTTAAGGAAACCAAATATTAATTTAAATAAACACTTTTAATTACTTAACATCAGAGGGAATTTCCTCCTATCCTTTATGGGAAAGGATATTAATAATGTAATAAAACGGAAGATGGTATATAAAGTCGTTTTAGGCTAAATGTATCAATATGTGTTCAGTTACTTGAAATTTAGGAATTAAAATGTTAGCCCCAGTCCCTAGGATGGAACTTAACAGTTTGGTTTGTTGGTTAATGAAAACCTGTACTTAATAATGGCCTACAGTTAATGAGGTTAAGATGCCAGAATGTCCCTGGCATGCTATATAGAGAAAAGAGTCTGAAAGTTTAAAAAATGGAAATGTTGGAGTAAATGTGTCATGTTCATCCTGCTCAGAATCCCTAACCATATGAGCTTTTGACTAACTAACCTGGTGAAGAGGATGTAGTAAGCTCTCCTTATACTTTAATGAGACACATTTATACCAGCGTGCAGGCAGTAAACCCTGAGAAAGTTTAGGGGCTGCCATATCAGTGACTTCCTCCCGTGCTTGGGGAATGTGGGGCTATTCCTCCAAAATGAAAGACAACTTAATATATCTTGTATTGCCATTTGGGAAGAAAGAAGCCAAACTGTAATACGTTGGGGTTTTATTGAATTTTAAATTGTGCTGTTCTGTCTCATTTACTGGGAAATCCATAAAGCTGTCAGTTTTGAGTGAAACTCAGCACAAGAAAAGGCTCTGCAGCAGACCAAGTAAGAGATGCAAGCTGCTCTGCCATTATACCTCATGACACAGCACAGTCAATACTGAAGACAATCTGTGTGGCAGATAGCAATGCTGAATGGGGCCTCGACCAAGCCCCAATTGAACAATTGAATGCAGAGTCCATGCCTCTTCCTCCTTCCTCCTGTACATACTAGGCCCATATTATTCATAAAATCATTATGTTGGATATTAGCAGCAGCATGTCATTGTAAAATAAAAATGCTATATGTGGGACCAGCCTCCAGAGTGTTAGAATGCACGAGTAGATAACATAAGCAGACAGCTCAAACTCCCAAACACTCTTACGGTTTCACTGATTCTTACTTAATCCACACACAGGTGCTCATATTGAAACTGAAAAGGAAACTGAAAAGGAAAAGCATAGGTCTAGTTGACAGATGTATTCACACAGTAGCATGTTTCATCTTGCAGTGCATAGTTGCCACATTACGACCCAAATTGGGGGGAGGTAGTAGAAGACAGTGGAGAAGAGAAATCTTTTCTTAAGCTGAATATCAAGTAGTACATCTAGTAATTGTCTTACATATATATTTTTAAGTTGATGTATGGTATTGATCTATATTGATTCATGGGCTGTAAGTCTTGTCTTGCTGGTAAATGAAATAATAACATTAGAATATTTGCAATAAGAAGGATTGGGAAGATATATATGGATGGGCATTCTAGGATGAGGAAAAGGGAAGAATTCATGTACTGAGTAGATACTTTCCAGAGTATCTATCACAGAAGAGACTTTCAATAATTGGGTAAACAAGATGAACCATCCTTTGATGTTATTCAACCTCATTCTTCAAGTATTCCATTGCTTTCTCAATAGACTCAGGTATAAAGAGGACATACAGGTAGAGATATGAGATAGGCATGGTCTCAAAAACCTGAGCTTTCCCTCCTTAAGGCCAATTTGGCTACCACCTATCAACCTGTCCACAGATGTTACAATTAGATTACTCTTGATCCCTTCCCTCAGGTGTGGGGCGGTAATGTGTCTTCATGGAAATAAGTACGTATAAACTTGCCTTCCGTGTCTAAAATATTTTTCCCAGAACATTCCATAGTGGATTTACAGAATGCCTTATTTATGACCATGTTATCTTGCACATCATAGTCCAAACAGCAAACTTATTTTACAGTCACAGAAATACAACAATGAGCTCATGTGCAAGAGATTCACTGGTTTTAAAACAAACCCCTCACTCAGAGGAGAAAAGATTGATAAAAGCGTGTGTTAGCCCATGGAAGATTCACTTACGTCCTGCACTTACACTGTACTCTATGATTCTGATGTCTCTTTAGCCAGTATAAATTTAGGAACCAAGAAGAAGTTGGGCTTCCTTCACTGATGTATTGAATAACTTATTGGGACAATTTACTGCTCATCCCTGAAGCCTTGGGCTTGGTGGGTTTGCAGGTATAAATGGCCAAAGGAGGTGCACATATACTAGAGTCGTGGTTCCATTACATAGGAAGCTGAAACCAGATCCTGCCTATTTGGGGCTTCTTATGCTACTGAAATAGGATTAGAGAATAAGATCAGTCTTTTGTTCAGAGTGCTTAATCCCAATCATAAAGAAAAAATTAGTATGCATCTGCACCACAATGGCAACGGAAGATGAATCCAGAGGATTCACTAGGGTGCCTTTAATTATTCTCATGTCCGGTAATAATCATCAGTGGAAAACTGCATCAGTGCAATAAAGACAGATCCACTGAAGATATGGATCCTAAAGAAATTCATATTTGGATTACTCTACTAGGTAGAGATGCTGTCAGAGGGTAAGATGTGCTGCTTTTTACAGATGAGATGTGGTCGGAGGTTAAGAAGAACATGGAATGGTTGTTGTGAGAATAAAGATATAATTATTTGTTTAGGCCTAGTGACCAGGCACACAGTTGAACAATTTAGCAACTATGACTAAAGCTAATCTTTCTCTTTTCCTTTAATTATCTGTTACATTATCTGAGAAACACAGATAATGATTTGTGTTATACTTTTGGTTCCATGGGGAAGTATAAATAAACTGAGATTATCCCTCAATGACAGTGTGTCTTCCCTGGGCTTGCTGGTAGCATTTTTTTTTCCTCTGGGCAAGGATTGGGAACAGATGAAGACTGGGAAAAAAAAGAATGGAATGTGGTTGATAATTCCATTTTTTCTTCTCCATTTTAGGCTGTTTTCTGCACTTTACTACTTGCTATGTGTCTTCAGAGGCTTCCCTTACAGTTCAACTTTGACTCCGTAAACTCTAGCTTTTAGTTGAGTTTGGCCAATGTCGACAGTAACAGGTGAGATGAGAGGGTTGGTGGTAAAAAAAAGGTTGTGTTGCAATCCTTGTAGTTGCTACTTCTCTCTACAAATGGTGTTCCTGTTGTGTGGGTCTAAATCAGACTAGGCTTTCATTTTTTACTCCTTGCTTTTTCATGGATGGCAAAAAATTACAAAGATCCAAGTATCTGCGTACCTCAATATTACCTTCTCCTTAATACCTGGCACACTCTTTAGAAGTTTATTCATTACATTGACTTCAGGATCCCACAAGCATGCCTCCTGTTTTCAATAGACTATGACTAATAACGCTGGTTTTATCAGAGAAGGAAGAATAAGAGACTGCTTCTGCTTCTGCAGAAAAATTTAGGGATAAAAGGTTCTCAGGCTCACTTGAGTACCCAGATATACCCACCCCATGTCTTTCAGTTCTGCTTTTCCCCCATTCATACCCTCACTTTACATAATATACTTGGTACAATTTCATTTCCATCTTGACTGGTGATTCTGCCACCTGTGCAGTTAGATTTTAGCACTAATTAACAACCATGTTTTCCCTGCAGCTTCAATAAGTACAATATTATTTTAAATGTTTTGAAGCTCTCTTGTTGCTTGCTCCCTATGCCTTGAATGTGGAGTTCAATGCTCTGAACTTGCTTTTCTGTAATTTATCCAGTGTCAGCAGAAGTGGTCATTCCACCTTGCAATTTAAGTAAGCATCATGATTGTCATGGTGAATAATCAAGTGAATCTACTCCTTGATTTTCTAAAGTCTTCCTTTTGATTGGCACTTTATTCCAAGCAACCATAGGTGATAATTCATATAATCATAACACTCCTGCAAATCACTGATTAACAATATCCCACTCATCCAGGCAAGCAATTCATCTCAGAAATCCAACTTGAGGATTTTATCTTGGGACTACCCCTGGTTTCAAGAATATAATTAGTTAATTCAAACCAGGAAGGCAAATGCTACTCTGAATATTTAAAACACATAATTTAATTCAGGGAATCAGTTACATTGTTAATAGAATAGCCAAGAAACAAACAGGAAAATGTGAAAGAGTCTGAGGTGAGCAATAGCAGGAATCTTTTGCCATTGCTAAGCTAGAGAGACAAAGAAAGAGTGTGTTTTCAAAACTCAGGAGCCTGGATCATTCACTGGAACCAAGAGTCACTGGAGGTCAGCCGTGGGGAAGCAGTTGCCAGCAATGGCACCTGACCCTGCTTAAATTCCTTGTGGCCAAATTCAACCAGAAGCCGCTTGACTCAGATGTCTAGAAAATGCAGCCTTGAATAGGTCAGTGTTTGTTTGATACTAATCTGAGCAAAAGAAAAGAGAGGAATCCCCTTGAGGTCAAACAAGCCAAGGGATGACAGAATGTTAATGGGCTTTGTAAAATTCCGGCTCACTTAGAAGAGAATTGAGATCTTACTTCCTAAAACTTGTCAGAATAGGTCTCAACCCAAGTCTTGACTTACTTCTTCCTTCTCAATGTAATTGCACTTTTATCCAGTATGGGTTTGTAGAAAGTAGAGGTAACAATCCCAAGCAACTTAAGTAAATATAAGACTTGTTACTTTCAACCAGGTGGAAAAACTGTTAATACTTCTATGTTATTCAACCAAAAAATTGCTGCCGGTTTCTAAATATACACAAATGCTTTCCACAAGTACTTCTCCTTCTATAGTTTAGCAAGTTCTTAAAAGAACTTGCATCCTACTACTTTCAGTTATAAGAGAGTCTTCAGAATCCATTCTCTACTGATTAGATGATATATGAATCTACAAGTAAATGATTCTGTGGGTCATTTCTTAGGCATCTATATAACTGGAAACCTGACACTTAAAATGGCCATGACTCAGTCCAATATGTGATGCATATGTGATGCTCTTTCAATCAATAGCTAACAAAGAATAGATTACATGAGTAACACTTAGCTGAAAGTCTCAGATAGCTGCTGTCATTATGGCCTTTGGGTAGAATTAACACCATCAGAAACATAATGGGTTTATATCTATGATCAGAACAACATACGTGTCTTCCATGTGTTGTTAAGGCAATTTCCTATTATCTCTTTTGACTAATAATCAGGACCTTTCCCCCGCTTAACAAGATGACCTTATGCCAGAAATCTGAAGCTAGCTTTGTTATCTAGCTTTGTGCATAAGAATGTCACAGTCAGATTTGGTGTATGTTTTTCTTTAAGCTTATAGACTGCTACATGTGGCCATTCATAACAGTAAAATTTGAATGTTTGTGCTCAGCCTTGGAAACATTCTGCCAAAGGTTAATTTAGCTTATTTTATGTGAATATATATGATATTTTCTTTCTCTCTCCAAGAAATAATCTCTAGTTTTTACCAGCGAATACTCAAAAATAGTGATTCCATAACCTTCCTGCAGTTTATTCCAGTACCATGAGAAAATTCTTTCTTTTCTGGTGCCTTAGGCTAGATTTCTCTTGCACTATCTTCAGTAAAAAGAAAATTACAATTCATTGTTTTCTCATAAGCCAGAGTCAGTTATTGTTCCTTATCCCTTTTTCCTTTATCTTTATAATGTCAATTTTACTTTCAATCAAATGTATCTTCTACTATGACTTTTATGTTAAGAAATATAACATTCTTACCTAGACTCTGTGTGTTTCATAAGTTTTGTGTTTTACACATGTATTTACATTCTTCAAATTTTCTTCAAAATCTAAGATGTTACTTCTTTTTGCTTATTTCTCTTTTTCCTGCAGAACTTTGCTCATACCTTTACTATAAATAAACTTGGGTTCTGTTTATATATCTACTTCCTCACTCCTCTCAAAGAGGAAGGATGATAATTTCTTATCAGTGTTTTGGTTCAAAGTGCTTTTCAGAGCCTGGCACAGAGAAGAACTCAACAAATATTTGATTCACTAGATGAATGACTGTAAGCATAAATGTAGTGCTTACATGTAAGGCAGTATGAAACTGCTGGACAGAAACTGCCAGCTTCTATATCTGACCCATATTTAGCTCTATAATAAACAGTCTACAGGTAGACTTAGACCAGTGAGTTGGTGTTTTCTATATATGGTAACTCATTATATATATACATGTTTTTCCAACTAAAAATGAGGTGGTGATTTTCTTATTATATTAGAAACTCCCTCCTATGTTTACCTAAATCCTCCCATAATATACTATGAGATGCAAGTAAACAGTGAAAAATCTTATTTTGCCACTATTATTTTGTTAGTGACTAGCAGTGCTTAAAACATAGCAAATGTTCAGTATTTGTTGCATTATTTATCAATTCTTATTTTTATAGATTATGGATTATGTCCTTTCTAATAGGTAAA
Organism: Theropithecus gelada; assembly: GCF_003255815.1. Lineage (NCBI taxonomy): Eukaryota > Metazoa > Chordata > Mammalia > Primates > Cercopithecidae > Theropithecus > Theropithecus gelada. The sequence continues at coordinate 13,671,572 of NC_037669.1, read as the reverse complement.
ATAACAGAGTGAATAGAACAATAACTTATAGTGACCAAAATATAACTAAAAATATATTTAGTAAACTTATATTCAGCTTCTGTTCTTAGTAATAAAGAAGATAATAGCTAATTATTTTTGACCATTTATGAGAAACAGTCATTAGAACTTTATATAGATTGTGTTTTTAATCTCTAAACAAGTCTTAAGGTAGACAGTCTCCTATTTTATAGATAATAAATCTGAAACACACAGAGACTGAGGAAATTACCCTAAATTATACAGCTCATAACTGACCTTGTCAGGATTTAAACAATGTTTGACTCAATGCCTATGATCTTTACTATGCTGTGTTAACTCTCAAAGCATAAAGGGAACTTAATATTTTCAGTGAATGTTAATGTACTGCAGGCAAAAATACAAGCCCAACTATTTGCATTAGCAAGGTAAATCAAGTTGAAGATGTTCTTTCATTTTATTTTATATATAAATATGTTTATTGTGCTTTGAAATAAATTGTATTCTTCCACTATGCAAGGATGGCTTCTCCACCAAAGCAATATGTGCGCTTTCAACAAGCCTGCTATAGGATGGTATTGAACAGCTATAAGACACTCAGCCAAAACTAGGGCACAAAATGAATCCTCCCCTCAGAAAACACCCATTGTTTTAAAAGATGTGTTTGTGTTTTTTCTTTCTTGAGGAAAAGCTTTACTAGTTTGTTTTGCAACTTTAATTTTCCACAAAGAATCAATCAGAATTTCATTTCAGTTCACAGCTATATTATATAACTTTAAATTATTAAAAATCATTAACACATATAATGGGCACATATTTTAAGAAAATTTGACTTATAATAGGCCATTAACTCAACATGTGACATTTACTATTTCCTCCCCAAATACTATTATTGTAGAAGTTAGATTATTTGTGAAATAATATGCAGTTATATTGATAGCATAAATCTGTAATAGACTAAAGAACATAGTCTGACTTTGCTTCAAGGAGAATAATAAATATAGCAATTGTCTTGTTTTATTTAATGCTTACCTATTTTTTCATTTCTTGATGTTATGTACTTGGTTGTCTCTTCTCTCTCTCCCTCTCTCTCTCTATCTCTCTCTCACTTACTGATTCTCTTTTTAATTTAAGACTACAGGTATGATATTCTTTAATGCAAAAAATCTGCAGATTTTACCTTGAACCTGTTTAAATCCTTAGAAAATACATGCCTTTCTCTAAATTAGGGGAAAAATGTTTCTTTATGAACTAAGAACTGTATTACAGAACCAAATGTTTTAGGGAAGGGATATAATTTAGAAAGGTTTCTTAAAATGCACTGAAATCACAGCAGAGGAAAGTAGGTCTCCACATTCTCAGCAGGTTGCTTGTAAATCCAAATGACATGCACGATGTATTGAAATATTCCGTGACGGACTCGCCACATTTACTGCAGCATTAATATAAGAAGCTCCTCCAGCGGTTCACCTTCTTGCTTACTGATGGGTGGAATTGTTTGTGTCTCCACTGGGACTGTAATTGGCACTCACCCTTCTCTCAGCCTTTCAGAATATTGGCATTTCTTTTGAGGAAATTCTAAAGCAAAGGAGGAACTAAATGAGGGCAGGAGGATCTTTTAAATAGATAACATCATCCATCAAGTACCAACTCTTCCACATTCTCAAGATTTATTTGGGTAGCAACTATTGTCTCTTGCACAATGGAAGTACAGAAGTAATAACAATATTTTTGCATATTGTTTCCTATCTTACCTATAGAAATTAGAGTCAATTTGCAGCTTTTTTCTAAAGCAATGCTTTCTGCCTCTAAATTCATCTGCTGTGAAAAATGGTTCATCTTTTTTTGACCCATACATAAACTGCATTTATAGATCATTTTAATGATATAATAAGATTTTATCTTAACAAATTCTTTCTTAGTCAAGTTTTCTTATACATAATAATTTTCTACTTAAAACAAACTCTAACAGTATATTATAATACCAAAATTGTTTATTGAACATTCAGATGCCAGTCACTATGCTCAGCATTTTATACATGTTACCTCTTAATCCTAATATTCATTTATTTTAATATTATTGTCCTTATTTTACCAATAAAGTAATTGAGAATCAGGGAAACCAGGTGATAGTTTCAGTAACCCATTTCCTAAAAAGTAATTGGGCAGGGTCTCAATCTAGGCTACTTTGGCTCAAGTATTTGATCTCCAAGCCTGCATCTTGTTTTATTAAGAAGAGTATTTTTCACCCACGTATTTGCCAACTGAGAAGAAATATATTTCACAAAGGAATCTTGTTGTTTTAAAATGTATTCTGCAGTGTTGCCTCTTATATGTCAAATATATTTTCCTTAAAAACATTTTTAGTTTGCTTTGCATTCCACTGCACACTATTAAATACCCATAAAGTTGTTTATATTTCATTTTAACCCTTGTAATTATTGTAAGATCAGTAATGATGATGCCTCTTTTACTCCTGATTTTATTAAACTATATCTTCTCTCTTATTTGCTTCATCAACCAATTTTGACTATTACGTTGATCTGCTTCAAAGAAAAACACCAACATTTGGTTCATTGTTTTGTTCATTTTGATTAGTTTTCAATTTTATTGATTTCCACTGCAATATTTAGATTTCCTTTCTTCTTCTTGCTTGGAGTTTAGTTTGTTTATAATTTTGTTCAAGAATACTACATATACTTGCTAATTTTAATACTGTTTTACCCATTACTGAAAACTGGTATACTAAAGCTTTCAAATCTTATTGTTGCATTTTAAAATTCTTCCTTCATTATGTCAGTTGTTAATCCATAAATTTGGGGATTCTGTTGTTCTCTGAATTAAGGTCTCTAATCGCCATATCTTCCTGATGAATTGTTTTTATAATTATAACATCCTTGTCTTTGACTCCTTTAACTTTTTTCTTTGTTTTAAAGTCAATTTGTTCTTTTAGCACAGCCATTCATGCTTTTTTGTCATTCCTACTGGCATGATATATTTCTCTATACTTTTACTATTGACGTATTTATTCCTTTGAATCTCACACTTTCTTATTGCAGATGATATGATATAATATACGAGTTTTTTTTTTTTTTTTTGAGACTGAGTCTCATCCTGCCACACAGGCTGCAGTGCAGTGGCATGATCTTGGCTCACTGCAATCTCCGCTTCCTGGGTTCAAGTGATCCTCTTGCCTGAGCTTCCCAAGTAGCTGGAATTACAGTCATGCACCACTGTGCCCAGCTAATTTTTGTATTTTTAGTAGAGACGGCATTTTGTCATGTTGGCCAGGCTGGTCTCGAACCCCTGACCTCAGGTGATCTGCCCACCTCGGCTTCCCAAAGTGCTAGGATTACAGGTGTGAACCACCGCACTCGGCCTGTATGGCCTTTCTGTAAACTGTACCTGAAAATCTGCCTTTGTATTGGTTTTTAAATCTGTATATTTAATGTGATTATTTATACAGTAGGATTTATAGCTCCCATTTTTTTGGCATTTGTATCATGTATTTATTTCCCTCTGTACCTTCATCACTGTGATCTTTTGTGTCAAATAAATATTTTATAATGAAATATTTTTGTTCATTTTTTGGGTTATTTTCTTAGTGGTTGTCCCTGTAATTACAATATATTTCTGAGTTTATCATCTATTTTAGAATAATACAATTTAATTCTAGTAAATATACATTTTTTGTGATATAGTTCTATGTTCCACCTCCTTTGTGTTATTATTATCATATATGTAATATATATCAATTTTAAGCTGTGTAAATCCAACGATATAGTTTTATAATTAGAGTTTCATGCAACTTTTAAAAAATTAAGAGAAGAAGAGAGAACAAGATGTATTTTTTCTATCTTTTATATTTACTTACATTATCCCCTTTATTGGTGCTCTTCATTTCTGTGTATGGATGGACATTATGACCTGGGACTATTTCCTGTCAGCATGAAGGAGTTGCATATATTTTTTAAAGACCTAACTGTTAGCAATGGATTATCTCAGTTTTGTTTATCTGGGAATGTATTTCACTGTCAATTTTGAAGACTATTTTTGCTGAATATAGAATTCTTGGTTAGCCATCATTTTTTCCTTTCAGCACTTTAAATATGTCAGTACTCTGTTTTATGACCTTAATCATTTCTGCTGAGAAGGCAAATGTTAATCTTATAGTGGTCTCCCTGTCATTTTTCATTTGTCGCTTTCAACATAATATCTTTGTTTTTACTTAAAAATGTTTTACCATAATATGCCTATGCATAGATATTTTGTTTCTATCCTATGTACTAGTCAGAGTCCTACTACTGAGGCAAAAATAAAAGTGTATAATAGTATAAAAATAGTTATATGTAATATATGAAGATACATTACCAATACATTTATATACTTTTGTAAAATGATTGTAGTGCATAAAATACTACTAATGAAAAATGATAAACTACAGAAACACAGTTGTGGCTGGAAAAGATCTCTTGCAAAGATAGCTGCAATCAGAATTGGGGAACCTGGGCCCAGCACTATGACTCTGGGTATTCTAGATTTCACATTCCACTAGCCAGTTACATAACAGACCTTGTGCCTTGTTACACTGGAGTGGTCCTATAACCTTTGGAAATGTCTGAGTCAGAAAATGATCTTTTTTTTGTTTGTTTTTGGAGACAGAGTCTTGCTCTGTCGCCCAGACTGGAGTGAGTGGCGCGATCTCGGCTCACTGCAAGCTCCGCCCCCCGGGTTCCCGCCATTCTCCTGCCTCAGCCTCCCGAGTAGCTGGGACTACAGGCGCCGCCACCTCGCCCGGCTAGTTTTTTGTATTTTTAGTAGAGACGGGGTTTCACCGTGTTAGCCAGGATGGTCTCCATCTCCCGACCTCGTGATCCGCCCGCCTCGGCCTCCCAAAGTGCTGGGATTACACGTGTGAGCCACCGCGCCAGGCGGAGAAAATGATCTTTTAACAGAAGGTATCACTTTCTGAGACTCACTTTCTTCAGGGCAAGAAGTTTTAGTAGTATCTGAAGCAGATATTAAAGCTGAGGAATTCATATGCTTTGGACATCACTGGCTCTAATCAGGATTCAAGTTTTGCCAAATGCCTATTCTTTTCCAGATATGATGAGTTGAAATGTATAGAAACCTAGATGTACAATGGAAAAGATTTGGGAGTAGAAGGTAGGAGTTTACATATTTCACTTTGGACTTAACAATATGTTAGCTGGATTGAATAGAAAAACTGTAGTGTTGAAGGAAAACATGAGGCAGAATGAAATGACTGCTACATAGAGGTATGAGTCAAGTTCTGTGCAGGAAGAAATGACTCCATCTGATGTGGGATAAAAGGAAAAGCTTCAAGGAGAACATAGCATTTGAGTTTACTAGGTTTGGATTGGGACAAAACAGAATTTCATGATATGAGAGGAGCATAAAGGCACAGAGCTTTGATGGGTACATATAGCTGTAGTCAGACACAACAAAAAGTAGAGGTTATTATAGAAGCTGGAGAGGCAAGCTTACTTGGAGGTTAGACAATAGATTAGAATTAGATCATGGGAAGTGTTTGTTATTTATTTAATTCTTTGAGGTGTAACTGAGGGAGTGATAGTATTTGAATTATATTTTAGGATAATAATTTTTGAAGTCAAGTAGTATAATAAAGGAGATTAGGGACTTATTATTTAATGGATAGAGGAAGGAATGAACGTCGTGGACTATGTTTTCAACCCAGCATAATTTACAACACTTATTGAAGAACACTTTGCACTACCCAAAATTACCTTTCATACACAATTCCAGATTTTGTGGATGAGAGGACTCTCCTTTCAAAGCAGAACAAAAAAGAAAGCTGTTTTCCTCAAAAAAGAACTGCAGCCAGAAGCATCAGAGTATGTAAAATTCATAGCAGTTTCCTAAGAAGCTCCTGCTAACCACCTGCTTCTCTACTGCAGAATGAGACGGGTGGGGTGATGCAAGCTTTTCAAAGATTTTTGAGCATGTGACAGCTTTCTTCCAAACTTTTAATAATCACTTTCAAGATCAGATTAAGCTCGTCAGTGTTTTATTCCTCGGCCTTCAGTGGCATCAACATTACTTTGGGCACTGGCTTCCTAATTTTTATCCCGGGAACATTTCCCAATAATCATGAAAGCCCTTAATTAGACATTAAACCTTTATACTCAGAAAATATTGAGTGGTTCTGTTTTCCTGGCTTAACACTGACTGGTGACGTTTTTTGTATAGTAGGCCTAACAGAATCTGAAAAATGATACTATGGAACTAGCTTTTTAATCTTATTAGATTTGAATTTAGTAATGGACTCATTGTCAGTGAAAAATGGAAAGTACAACACAGATTATCCTTAGCTTGTAGTTGTAAAAGAGTTAACTAAATCATCACATATAGCTAAGTACTTATATAAGGAAAACTATGGGAGAACAGGTAATTGTAGCAATACAAGATAAGGGAGGAAAACAGTACAAGAATTGTGGAATGAGCTGGCGTCCTCTAAGTGCAGTGGAAAACCTGAAGAAGGAAAATGACAGACTCACTGCTTTAAATTTCCAGTTTAAGGTCAGGGATCACAAATAATTTATTATAGTTTCACAGCTAACATTTGTGAAAACCAAATCCCAAGCCTAACCTTTTTGGCAGCTGTATTATTTAACAGAGAAATCAATTCACAGTCTCATCAGTTCTTTTTCATTAGGGTATTGGTTTTGAACAAGTAGAACCCTGAGAATAAGAAGGGAACATGTGGCAGGTGTTGATAAATCTGAATACCTTGACTTCTCTTATGGTTTGAACTGTGTTCCCCACCACATTCATATGTTGAAGTCCTAACCCCTAGTACCCGAGAATGTGACTTTATTTGGAAATAAGATCCTTGCATATTTAATTCATTAAGATAAGGCCAATAAGGTAGGCCCTAATGTGACTGATATCTGCATGAAAAGAAGAAATGCCATATGCACATGAGGTGGAGATCAGAGTGATGCATCTACAAGCCCAGGAGCACCAAAGATTGTCAGCAAACCACTAGAAGCTAGTAGAGAGGCATGGAACACATTCTCACAGTCTTCAGAAGAAGCCGACCCTGTTGATAGCTTGATCTTGGAGTTTTAGGGTTCCAGAACTGTGAGACAATAGATTTCTGTTGTGCAAGCCACCTAGTTTATGGAACATTTTTAGAACAGCCCTAGAAAATGATACAAATGCCATTCTTCAAACCAACCAAGGCCAACCAGGAACTCTGCTAGGAGATGATCAGATCTACAATGTTATTGTTACCGCCCACGCATTCGTCATAATCTTCTTTATGGTAATACCAATCATAATTGGGGGTTTCGGCAACTGGCTAGTCCCACTGATAATTGGTGCACCCAATATGGCATTCCCACTGATCAGTAACATGAGCTTCTAACTTCTCCCCTCCATCTGTTCTACTCCTACTTTCATCCTCAATAGTAGAAGCCGGGCGCTGAACAGTTTATCCCCCTTTAGCAGGAAACCTAGCACATGCAGGAGCCTCTGTGGATCTGACCATCTTCTCACTCCACTTGGCAGGTGTTTCTTCTGTTTTAGGGGCCATTAACTTTATTACTACAATCATTAACATAAAACCCCCAGCATATCCCAGTATCAAACACCCCTTTTCATCTGATCAGTCCTCATTACAGCAGTCCTTCTACTCCTTTCTCTCCCAGTCCTAGCCACCAGCATTATTGTGCTATTAATTGACCGTAACCTCAACACTACTTTTTTTGACCCTGCAAGCAGGGATGACCCTATCTTGTATCAACATTTATTCTGATTATTTGGTCTCCCTGAAGTGTATATCCTTCTCCTACCAGGCTTCGAGATAATCTCCCATATCGTAATGTATTATTCCGGAAAAAAGGAACCATTTGGGTATATGGGCATAGTATGAGCCATGATATCAATTGGCTTCTTAGGACTCATCGTATGGGCTCACCATATATTTACAGTAGGAGTAGACATAGACACATCATCATACTTCACCTCCACTACCATAATTATTGCTATCCCTCCTGGCGTCAAGGTCTTTGGCTAATTAGCTACACTGCATAGGGGTAACATCAAATGATCTCCTGCAATATTCTGAGCCCTGGGATTCATCTTCCTTTTCACAGTAGGAGGTCTAGTCTGCATTGTACTAGCTAATTCATCACTAGATTCTGTCTTACATGATACATATTATGTTGTAGCCCATTTCTAGTACGTCTTATCAATAGGAGCGTTATTCGCCATCATAGAAGGCTTCGTCCACTGATTCCTCCACTTTTCAGGTTATATACTTAATCAGACCTATGCTAAAATCCACTTCACCATTGTATTTAGAGGTGTTAATTTAACCTTTTGCCCATAGCACTTCCTCGGCTTATCTGGTATGCCCTGACCTTACTCCGATTATCCTGATGCATTCGCCGCATGAAATATTATCTCATCCGTAGGTTCATTTGTCTCACTAACAGCAGTTATATTAATAATCTTTATAATCTAAGAAGCCTTTGCTTCAAAACAAAAAGTTCTAACAATTGAACATTCATCTACTAATTTGGAGTGGCTTTATGGCTGTCCACCACCTTACCACACATTTGAAGAGCCAACCTATGTGAAAATCTAAACAAGAAAGGAAGGAATCGAATCTCCGGAAACTGGTTTCAAGCCAATTCCATAACTTCTATGACTTTCTCGATAAGATATTATTAAAATCATTACATAACTTTGTGAAAGTTAATTTACAGGTTAAATCCTGTATGTGTTAATGGCTTATCCATTTCAAGTAGGCCTTCAAGACGCATCCCCTATTATAGAAGCACTGCTCACTTACCATGACCACGCTCTTATATTTTCCTAATTAGTTCCCTGGTCCTCTCTATTATCTCTCTGATACTCACAACAAAATTAACTCATACTAGCACCATAGATGCCCAAGAAATCGAGGCTGTCTGAACTATCTTAACTGCCATTATCTTAATTTTAATTGACCTCCCATCCTTACATATTCTGTACATAACAGAAGAGGTAAACAACCCTTCTCTTACCATCAAAGCAAATGATACTGAAGCTATGAACATACAGACTGAATAATGAGGCTTCGATTCTTATATAGTACCAAGAACAAACTTAAAGACAGAACTTCTACTCTTCAAAATTGACAACCGAACAATTTTCCAAATAGAGATCCCCATCGTATATTAATCTCATCTGAAGACACCCTGCACTCATGAACTATCCGCTCACTGGACCTCAAAACAGATGCAATCCCTGGACACTTAAATCAAATTACCTTGACAGCTACATGACCAGGCCTTTACTATGGACGGTGCTCAGAAATTTGTGAGTCTAACCACTGTTGTATACCTATTGTCCTAGAATTAATCTCCTTAAAATACTTCAAAACCTGATCCACATCTGCACTATGACGTAACTGTAAAGCTACCCACCATTAATGTTTTAAGCTGAAGACTGAGGTGATCTATGCTTCTGTGCAGTGAATGCCTCAACTGGATACTTCTACATGATCCATTGTTATCCTGTCAACAATCATAACCTTATTCTCCATTTATTCAGTTAAAATTATCAAATTTCATTTATCATACACCCCCAACACCAAAAAAAACAAAACAAAACATAAAGCCCCCTGAGGTTTAAAATGAATGAAAATCTATTCACCTCTTTTGCTACCCTGACAATTCTACGTCTACCTGCAGTAGTATTAATCATTTTATTTCCCACCATACTATTTCCAACCTCCATTCATCTAATTCAACAAAGATTAGTTCAACTTGTACTAAAACAAATAATAATTACCCATAACATCAAAGGATGAACCTGATCCCTTATACCGAGCTCCTTAATTATCTTCATTGTCTCAACCAATCTCCTCAGGCTTCTACCCCATTCATTTGCACCAACTATCCAATTGTCAATAAATCTAGGTATAGTAATCCCCTTATGAGCAGGTGCAGTAATTACAGGCTTCCATTTTAAAACAAAAGTCTCCTTAGCTCACTTTTTACCACAAGGCACACCTATGCCACTTATCCCTATGCTAGTGATCATTGAAACTATTAGCCTATTCATTCAACCAATGGCATTAGTTGTGCGATTAACAGCCAACATTACAGCCGGACACCTACTAATACATTTAATTGGAGGAGCCACACTAGCACTATCAACTGTTAAGCTTCCCACAGCTTCAATCGATCTCATTATTCTAATCCTACTGACCATTCTCAAATTTGCCATAGCCCTTATTCAGGCTTATGTCTCTACACTACTACTAAGCCTTTATCTATATGATAACACATAATGACCTACCAAACACATGCCTACTATATAGTCAGACTCAGCCCTTTACCACTAACAGGAGCTCTCTCAGTTCTCCTAATGACACCTGACCTAGCCGTGTGATTTCACTTTAACTCTATCACTCTTTTAACCTATACGTAGTATAGATTATCTTATCTACCAGATTATTGAGGGCCTCCTATGCTTCCTGTTGGTGAGTATCCAATTAATTTGTGTCTTTGCCTGCAGAAGCAGCCTTCCTTCTCTGACTGAGGATTTTAAACTTCTCTTTACAGAGATAAAAAGAGTACCTACATTATTGAAAACAATTATGTTTAGGCCACAAATTACACTGTAAGATGCCACCATTGAAAACAGCTTCCTGAATCCAGTGGGGAATAACAGAATCTTTGAGATGGAAAGAACAATGGCAGTTCTTCACCTTCAGAAACAAGACGAGCTTTGTTACTACAGCATGACTGGAATAGCAGTGAGAAGGATTTTACCCAAAGAAGCATTTGTGGTTACTTATTGATAGTCATCACTGTGACTGATAAGTGTGTATTTACTAAACTGTTGTCTTATTCATTCAGCAGTGGCCCTAGGAGGTAACAGTATAAGTAATCCTCCCAGTCAGCAGAACTTTAAACATTAATTTTGAGTGTTCACTGTCTGGAAGAAATAGCCAGAGACTCATATCTACATAATTTCATGGGCAGTGACTAATGATTTGGATGAATTTTAGAGGAAAAAAAAAAAACACCACTAGTGACATGTTCTGGAGTAGAAATATTAGAATGGACCTTTCATAAAGGTACAAATTAATTGCATCCTCACAAACAGGATGCATAGGAGGCCCTCAATAATCAGGTAGATAAGATAACCTATACTATGTATGCCAGCCTGTCCTCTTTACCAGCCACCTCAGGCCTTGCTTGACATCAGAATGTTTTCACTAGTGGAAATAACAAAGGCTCGGTTGAAAAGGAAGCTGAGATGTTCACCTGTCTTTTAGTCACATTAATCTTTTATGCGACTGAATCCAGAGGTAAAGGAAGGGCTTTCTATCTTGGCAAGGATGACTCAAAATAGAGAGCCATAAATACATAATGGGGGCTAATGTGATGGTTTTCATGTTCAAAAGTAGAAGCTAATGCAAAGTACAGAAACCCCACCCAGGCAGGACCACTAATAACACAGATCCTTCATCCATAAAGGCACAGTCACCATGCCAGGTAAAACTCCCTGGCATGCTAAGATGGTGGCTAAAGTCAAGATGATCAGAAAATGGTTAGTGGAAGAAAGAAGTTGCAAATACCATCCATGGCCATGTATCCAGTTTCATGAATGTGCTCTTATTATAGATTTAATTATTTTATTTAATAGTTATATATTTGCGTACATTAACTACTTTTTCCATTTTAACTTTTTCTTTGTATTGAATATAAACACATTAATATTAGTTCAGTGTTTCAATGTTTCAATTATAAATATGTCTATATCCACATATGTATATGTGGATACATAGTTTTGTAACTGATTAGAGGATAAATGAACTTCACACTGAGATGTATGAATGGTGTATCAGACTTTGTATCTCCTCTTTCAAGAAGAGGATGAAAAGTCTTCAGTTATGTGGGTAGTTATAGCACATCAACCTAAAGCTTATTCAAAATTTAAAAATCAAAAAAGCAATGAACAGAAAAAAATAAATTGTCAGGTTATCAGTTTTCAACTTGATGTTATCACTGTCCTTTCCCCAGTCTCCTCTGCATGTTAGGAACTATATTAGCTAGAGGTGTCTTTCTTGTTTTATTCAAGGTTAATTTGCTAATGAAGGGGACCCAGTCCAAGATATGAAAGACAGAAAAGAAGGAGAAATCAAATGTAGCCATATGCATGGAGATTTGAGATTCTCAGTGGCTTCCCACTTTTCACTAAGCACTCTTTGCTTTGTGGCTAATAACTAAGATAAGAAGTGAAAGCTTCATAGAAATTCCTGAGAATTACAGGAGCTTTCTAGCAAATCTTTGAGAACAACATACTATCACCTTGATGCTTTAAAGTGAGCTTTCCAGTGTATGCTTATTTAATGTTTGGCGGTAGCTTACCTGATTTTTAATAGACTTCTCATTAATAGTCCACCAGTTCTTACAACAGTCGTCTAAATTTATATTAAACCATTTATATTTTGCATACAGTGGCTTCTGTTTTTTAATCAAGTCCTGAATTGTAAAGTGAATAAGGTCTGGACCACAAAAATGGGCATACAAAAATATAGATTTCCACTTTACATAAAACGTATTGTTTATTTATTGAATGGATAAGAATATGAGTAGAATATGATGAGTTAAAGTTAATCATACTTTATGATGTTGTTTATTTGAGGAATATATTTATAATGTGTGCATTATGTGCAGTTTTTTTATATATTATGACTCATGCAACAAAAAGCCCTGAAGTTTAGCAATAAGGAAATGCTCTCATCTAAATTAACTATTAATAGGGAAGTTTTCCTGTAGATAAATCTGAAGTCTTACATTCTATGTAATGGATTAGAAATACCAAGTTTATATTTTTGCTTTTATTTTAAGACTAGTACCAGATAATCTCAGCACTTTGGGAGCCCGAGGTGGGTGGATCACCTGAGGTCAGGAGTTCAAGACCAGCCTGGATAATATGGTGAAGCCCCATTTCTACTAAAAATACAAAAATTTAGCCAGGCATGGTGGCGCATGCCTGTAATCCCAGCTACTCGGGAGGCTGAGGCGGGAGAATCACTTGAAACTGGGAGGCGGAAGTTGCAGTGAGCCAAGATTGTGCCATTGTGCTCCAGCTTGGGCAACAAGAGTGAAACTCCATCTGAAAAAATAAAAAAAAAAATCTGGTACCAGAATATTTTTCCATAACTGTTCATAAAACTTTATTTTATTCTGCAAAGCCCTCATCGACAACTGTAGAACTAAAATTAGTAGGAAATTTATGCAGAAAAATTTACTCAATTTTTAGTATACCTTGGGAGTTAGCATGTTAAGTAGCAAAATATCTGCATTATCTTAGTCACTATTGCTGTTGCTTGCTATTATAAACCTGTTTTAATTAAATGTCTTATCGTTATGTTACATATTTATGTACAATGTAAATTAATAATTTTAGCTTAATTCTCATAGAGTCTATGCCCATATGAAATGAGACTACAGCTTTAAATGTCATGATGCCCAGATGCATTGGCCAAGAAATATTCAAAATAAATCTATAAGAAGAAAATAAAGACCTCAATATAAAAAAGCATACTGCAGCAATATGCTTTATCTAGATTGCTTGCAGGACTATGTAGCTAAACTCATTTATAATTTTTTAAGAAAACCATTGAATTATATAATAAAGAGCAACAGAAATCAGAAAACATGGAACGAGGTACACACTAGAAAAAAATGGTTAAATTTTGTATTGTCTTTCAGTATTCATTTTACAAATCCAAATTATTTTCAAAAATTATTTTATTTTAATATTAATAAATTATGTATTGGCTAGTTTTTATTAGTATGACATAGATTATAGATATAATCTTGCACAGAGGATAAGGTTGTTAGTTTAATCAATAACAAAGAAGTGCCGTGTACTAAATTTACTTATATAAACAAACCAATAATTAACATTTACAAGAAAATTATGAATTTTAGAAACAGTAATTTTAACAAGTCTATTAGATACCCTCTGAAGAACAAGAACTATCAAGATACATAGTTTTATCAATGACTGTGACACTACAATCTAATTAAAAATAATCGAATGATTAGGGTCAATTGAAGACAATGCGATTTCAGGTGATAAACTATAATCCATTCATTAAAGTCAATTAGTAACTAAGACAGTAATAACTACCTTCAAACAAATGGCTATATTGATTCTTATTACAAGAGTTTAACAGAAAATCAAAGACGTCAAGTGCAATAGCACTTAGAGATAATTCACAATTTCTAACGTAGTCAGAAATGAAATCCTCTCGTACTTAAATTGTTGCTACTAAATGTAAGGTGCTCAGAGAAGAGCATTGAAAAATAAACAAATAATATATATTGAGAATCTTCTAGGTGGTGGTGTGCAACATATTACTATCATGTCTAAAACAATTATAAATGAACTTTGAAAACATTATGCTAAGTGAAATAAGCCAGTCACAAAAGGACAAATAATGTATAATTCCACTTATAAAAAGTGCTTAGAGGGGTCAGATTTATTGAAACTCAATGTAGAACACATGGTTGGCTAAGGGAAGAGGCGAATGCAGAATTATTGCATAATGGGTACAGCTTCAGTTTGGAAAGATGAAAAACGTTCTGGAGATAGACAGCGGTGACAGCTGCACAGCAATGTGAATATACTCAATGTCACTAACCCTACCCTTAAAAATGGTTAAAATAACAAATTTTATGGTATGTATATTTTACCACAATTTTAGATAAGTAAATAAATACAATTATAAGACATTAATCCTATTTTCGAACAGTAGGTAATCTCTTCAGGATACAGGACAAGGAAAATCCAATAAGGAGAAATAATACAGGCAGTGATATAAGACAGCACCTGCAAACCTGTCAAATAATTGATATAGAATTTATTTCTCTTCTACAGGCATAGCTGGCTACAGCTGTGCTAAAGTATTCATCACCAATGGGCTTGTTGCATCTGCTGCCTTTGGAGCCTCTATTTAGGTGTCTCTGATCTTGTAAAAAGACATCCTAGCTTACCTCAGTGTTCTATACGGTTCTACTGGTTTTCTGCACGTCATGAAATGAAAAGTTTGGAAATAGTGTATACTAAGTGTTAGAAGTTTAGAAGAAGAGGGATCTCTATGATTTGGAGTAGATTTGTGAAACTATGTAAACCAGAAGATATTTAAAAGAGATCCTAAAATATGAGTATGGTTTTCATAAGCATTCTGGTTTCTCAAATTGCTGGAAATAGATAGGAGGTAAGAAAGTATCAGGTGCATGCAGGAAATAATGACAAATAAATATGATAATAGCACAAAATGATACTACACATGAACAGTGGGAGATAAATTTGGAAATCAGGTTAAGGAAAGCTTTGGAAGACCCACAAATGCTGGGTGAGAGTAGGTAAAAGGGAGGCATTGGAGATTTAATCTCTGATTTTTGAGTTCAGTTTTCTCCATGAATTACCAGGTAATGGCTCTGAAAATAATATTTCTCAATAGACTCTTTCTCTCTTAGTTTTAATATAGAGTGAATGTTTTGACCTTTTAAAGGAACTGTTTCACTTAAATCTAATAGAATTTTACCAAGACCTAAGAATATTTTTTTGTAATGTATACATGTGTATAGTTTTAACATGTACAAATCTTTGACAACTAAAGAAAATATTCGGTTTATGTGATCTAAACAACTGAAGAAAATGTGTGGAAATTTCAGCTATTACTTTTGCATGTACTACCCAGTCCTCTATAATGTTTTATCTCTACAATAAAGTTGTATATAATAGATTTTTTAAAACCCTAAAAGCAGAGATCTGATGCAGCAAGTATTTCCCATTTTTGAGTCACTTTATGTGATTCTTCCTATAATTCTGTTACATTTTGCTGAAATCTCAATTTAATGAGTTGTTTAGGGACTGAGATGAGATGGTTTCTCTGCTAACCTGACCTAGTGTTTAATCACAATGTTTTAGCCACATATTGCAATTTAAAAAAAAAAAAAACACTACCATTTTCGGAGACCACCTTGATCTGATCATTGGAGGTCCCTGTACCTTATTATGGTATGTCATTCAAGTGTCATGACTGGAGTAGCTTCTGAGTTGTATGAAAAATGTTCCTTCTTGAGACATCATATATGATTTATGATGATTGTTTTTTTCTCCATTTAACTATATTCTCCAGGGAACTGAACATGAATCAGTCCTCAAATCACCAGGGGCCTCTGAAACAGAGGCAGGAGAACCTTGAGCTCTTCGCAGCTGGCAAAATCACTTCTTCCCAAGTGAAGATATATCATAACTGGTGCCAGCAAAGCACATATTTCTAAATGTCCTTAAACTTTGTTAGGTTACCTACTCCAGTCATGACACTGAAAAGGAAAATTCATAAACTAGAAGGCTCAGGCAAGTGGATTCACAATCAAATGATCAAGATCTGGAGTCATGGTATCGGTAATTTGAACACCTAGTCATACCCCCTAAGATTATTTTTTCTATGCTCGCGAGCTATCAACAACCTTTCCATTGTCCTAAAAGTATTCTGAGCCCAAATCAAATACAATTAAGGCTGCTAGTAACAAATTTATTTACAATTAACTGAGGGCTTATGAGGGTACGATGATACTAGGTGTTGCAGCAAGAAATTTTAAAAAGTTATACTGTCCGTGTTAGTTTGAAATTAACAGTTTACAAAACTTAAATATGTAATTCGTAAATCTGTAAATTGAAAAATTAAGCAAATGTTTTAAAATGCAAATTACTATTTTTCATGATGTTTGGATAATTGTTTTAATGTGACAGTAACTGACAGCAATGACTACAAGTGTGTAAATATACACACATTACGTTCTGAAACTGATTTGATTTGTTACTCTAATGATGTTTACCTATTAAAAGTTAATTTTTAAAATTACATTGCCTACTTTCATTTTAGGAAGGGACTTTATTCTACAACATGCTGATAGTAATTGGCCGCTCAACTTTTATAACATGCTTCCAGCGACAGGAAGTAACTAACTGTAAATTAGATATTTCCAAATTTAATAACTCAAATATAGCTTTGTTCTGAGAAAACTTTGCTTTCCTACATCTACTAATTATTGGTCCTAGTTCTAGGTCCTCAAGCTATCTAAATCAAATCTAGCCTCTCTCCCACAGGTATTTGCAAAATGCTTCTCTCTTTTCCTAAGTCTATACTTCTTAGGTATGTATATGTGGTCCCTTTGGGGAAGAGTGGGAGTTCCAAACAAAAAAACTCCAATGAGTGGCTAATGTGATGGGTAGAAATGTAGAGAGGGTTTGAGGACAAAGGGAAAAAATTTGATAAAGGTTTGCATGGGAAACTGACAGGTGGAAAAATATATTACTGTTGTCATTTTCAAACTGAATTACATAGGAATATATAGCTGTTTGTCAGGCAATATCAACCATAAGACATAGCTAGTGTTCAGCTTTCATGAAGGATGCCCTGAGTTCCAATCCCATCTAAACTTTTTCCTGAAATTTTATTCCACTTCCCTTTCTTTCGGATGGTAATTTCTGGATGTTAATTGTAATTCTCACTTTTGTTCACTAGGGAGGGATATTTTTTACGTCTTGTGCTTTCCTTTCCCCAAAGGTTGGGAATAGTTTATTTGCCACTTGCCTCCAATGTTGCCACTAAGCTCTTATGACTCTTGAGTTTCACCTTCTTCGTGCTAAAAGAAAACCTTTATATCTCCAAGTAATATTTGCCTCCTAACTTACCTATTTTGACCTTCACGATGTAGTGTTTTCCTAGGAAATAATACTTCCCTGTCTAAAAAGTTTGACCAAGTTCCCCAAGGGCAATGCTGGGAGCTAGTAGTGTGTGAACATTGGTGTCGCTCTTAGCCATTCTTACCAAAATGGAGCAAGACATCATCTCTATCCTATCTCAGAGGGAGATTTCTGGCTTATAAAGACTCATTTCCTAGAACCTAGATCAGCCCTCAAATCCAAGTCTGATTAAAGGATAATAACAATGATGCTGTTCAAAGGATTAGTTCCTAAATTCTCTTCCCTACTGTTCTCAGAGAACCTAGAGACAATCATATAAATAGAATCAATATATTCATAGTTCCAGATTGCTGACAAGGAAAATAAATTAAGTTTCCATGTGAGTTTGTTGCATTTCATATAGGAGCCAGGATAAAATATAATTATTAATTTTCTTGTCTACTCATTATCAACACTTAATATTAACTTTGAACGTAACATTATGATTTACAGATTACTTTTCACATAATTCTGCTCTTTCAAATAAACATGACCATAATTAATAAAAGCTTATTATAATATTGTATAGACTGTATGGTACCTGTTATTGCCATCTAACATACTCTGTAACAATAGATGAAGCCATAATTAAATGATTGACAAGTTGCCAGTTAGCTTTCTTGATATATAGCTTTCTGTGTAGTTAATCATTAATAATAGAAGATTTTCTGCAATTAAGCAGTCCTTTTGCTGTTGATTCAGTTTTAACAGCCTTTAAACCATATCAAATGTTCAAAATAGTTTGATTAAACACTTCAGATCAATTTCAAAATTGTATCTATACATGTTTAATGCTGGAGAGTAAAACAATTATCTCATTCCAGTTTTAGCTTTTTGTTGTACTTCTTATCGGACATTAAAAATTGCTGTGGTGCATGCAGCATAAGAAATTTTCAGTTTTCTAAAATAGTCCCCTGTCATTTCTCTAAGGAAATGCTGTCTTGATTTTAGCCACTACGTCCTTGCTCTGCTGAAACAAAAACAAAACTGCAGAGTTTAGTGCAACATAGCTCTCCTGCTGAGACCCCATCGGCCCAGGTGTTAAAATTTGAACACTTTTTTTTTTCATGCCCTTGATATATGAAAGCAAAACCAGAAGGAAGCTTGTTGAGGAAACTGTGTTTTAAACAGTAGTAGCTCAATCTGTTGATTTACAGGCTACTGATTTACAAGCTGTGAATGAATTGAAGCGTTCAGCAACAGGAAGCTCTGCCATTGGGAAACCCTATAGCTACAGCTGGAGCCCAGGGACCTGCTTGACTGCTTACAGGAAAACTCACTCCAGGAGCCCCCTGTAATCAGAGTTGTTAAGCAGAAGGAAATGTCTTCAGTGTTCTTACATGGCTCTTAATCAGATACTGACAGAGTGCCTTTGATCAACACATTTGCACCATGAGGTTACCCATAGGGTTCAGTATGTCCACATAGATTTCACAGTCAGCTCCAAATGTACACAACCCACAGAGAAACTATTCAAACCCCGATCCTGTTGCTGGCTCCATTTCTGTCCTCTCAACCTCCGGGTCTGTTGTGAGGATTAATGAACTACATTTTTCAAGTATCTTGCCATCTCTGAACCAGAACTGAGAGCAAACCATGAGGCATTGTTGTGGAGGCTTGTTTGTTACTTCTTTGATATCTCCACATGTCTTAATTGAAGCCTTAGACAGTGGCACCAGCCCGCTGCCCTGTGTTAGGCCTTTGAGAACACAGTAGTGAAGAGAAAGAAATCTCAGGGAGGAATTATCTCACAGACAGAGATCACTGGTGGGTGAAATGGCCCTGGCTGTGTTATTTTTCATTTGCCAGCTTGGTTGGTATCCAGAATCCGTGACTTGAAATGAAACTACTGTATAGTGGCAGAGCAGAGAAACAAAGTTGGTGCAGAGGTGCCCGAGAAAGCAGCTCACAAGGTGCATCCCCAATTGGTTGCGGCAAGAGTTATATATTTTTCTGTCACTTTAATTGCCTGTGAAATATTTCATGTACTTTGTGTTAGTGGACAAGATGGATTAACTCCATTTTGTTGTAGGGAAAAAGAAATTACTGGGTCTGCTCTGAACTTGATGTGGGGAGATATGGGTAAGGTGATACTACTACATTCTTTGAGTAGGTATTACTCATGACAGGATGAAAGCTTATCTCTTTACATTGATGTATTGACTGGATAATATAGAAAAATATAAACAAAAGTAGGTCATGAAATTGTGCAAAACTACAGATTATAGTCATGTCTAAAATAGGAATAAAATAATTGTAACAGAAAACTAAAATCTAAGAAGAGCTTTTTTTCAAACTTAAATGTTGACATTGAATTGACAATATGTCAAGAGTTACCAAGAAAAACAAAGGCAACTGTTAGAAAGAAATCTGTTTTTAAAAAGCATTTACATCTACTCTTTTAAGCAGTAAATATAAAATTCAAAATATAGCTACTTTCATAGTACTTAAACTACTTGGTTTTCATGAGAAAAGCACACACACAGGAAATTGAAGAATTACTTTGCATGCTCTAGTTATTGACCTGTAAAAATAAATAGGGAAAAATCAGTGAGGCAAAATAAGAGATAAGTGGTTATGGTTACTTTTTGATATATTACCCTGAACTTTAGAGTGATTAAAATTTAGTAAAGAAATTTTTTCCTTGTATTTTTTCAAATTGGCTAAAGTTATGATAATTTAGGGGAGTAGTTAACAACTTTACCTCCCAGGCATCAACATTTACTTCAGATGGAGTCTCACTCCACTAATTGGTTGAGAATTTGGATGCTATAATTTATACAAATGAATTGCAATCTAAAGTAAGTAATTCTCAAAGCCTTTGTCTCTAGAATTCACTTATTTTATCTTTCAGTGAAATTCAATTTCATGAAGAACCAATTTTTAAAAGTCATAATAAAATATTTTTTTTTCTAATTATCAAGTGTGATACTTTAATGAGGCTTAGCAAAATTGTAACAGCACCAGTATAATGGCAAATATGCTAAGTCAGGAAAATTTGTGCAAGAGTTTGAAATGAGAAAAAGAGATCGCTGGGTGTCCTTTGAATGGAATGCTGAGCATTGTATAACTGCCCCTCTGGGATTATCTAATTCGACAGAGGTATCCATCTGTGATAGACAAAAGTTAACCTGGAGAACCTGAAATAATGCAAATATTTCCTGGAAATGATTCCCTCTCATGGCAATGCAAATGAATCTTGTACAGAAGATCAATCTTGATAATTCACATTTGAATTAGTCCTAACATCTTTCTATATTCCTCATTAATTAGTGGGTTAAATAAAATATTTGACAACTGTTCATTTCATATTAGTATGAGAGTCACGATTTTACCTGCCTGAAAATTATATTTTAACAGATGTGAGGCAGATAAAAAGAGCTCTTTCAATTAAAATAAAATCTAATTTATTTCAGTGTTCTCTGAAAATAGCAATCCTAAAATAATAAATGTTAGATCTGCTTGCTAAAAATACTCAAGAAAAAAAGTCTAGAATGTACATTGCAGAAGAATATTTTTGTTTCATTTATTAATGTTTCTCAAGAACCTAGAGCAGTGTTCTTTTGTGCGCATTCAGTGTTTGTTGTTCCAATAGAGACAGAAAATAAATATGCAAGAAACAGGAAGGAAAAACATAATCAAATCTAACAGGAAATAAAATATGCAAATATCAAAAGAAATGTGGAAATCTTATTTCTCCCTCCCATAAACAATTCAATTTTAAGTGGTGTCAAATTCCATATTAGAATATACTCCAGAAAGAGTGAGAATAAAACTTTTTAAATTATTACCTGATATCACAAGGGAATTTTTAAAAACTTTGTTTTCATTTTCTTTCTTCTATTTTTAGATAACCGTCATACAAAGCTGGCTAATTTGAAAATACAAATGTAATCTAGAGGTCTGTCAGTTGAACTCAGAGCGGTGATTCTGAAGACCTCAGAAGTCACCTTGGGTTTTTTTTTTTTTTTTTTCTAGTAAACATAAATAAATAAAAGGTACTACAAAATCAATATAGTGCAGTGGAATCATATCTTTTCCCTTCACAAAACCTGTAGAAAATAAATGTGAATTAGGAGGTCAGCTTAAACTCTTCCATTTTACAAACAATTACACTTTAGGTCAACTTCTGGATCAGAAGATACCTAATTTTCAGGTCTCAGGAATGAACATCTTTATATTTCTTATCCATCCACACAGGCAGAGTGCAGGACCACCTATATTGCATGACTTCATTTATGGCAGCAAAGTCCAGCTGCCTATTTGATACATCCAAACTTCTCTCACCCCACATCATGATACTCTAGCCACATAGTAAATTAATGGCAAATAAAAGACGCTCCTCATCTTTCACTGAAGCTAAAAGATCTATATGACTCACTTGTTGATATAAATATTCCCTACCAAAATAATAAATACAAATTCAGACTTTTGACATAAATATTGCCACCTCTTGAAGAAGTAATTTGTGAAGATTTTATAACACGATCAAATTTTGAGAAAAGGTTTGATTAAAAAAAAGAAAGAAAAAAACGTGGAAACTGCTGAACATTGAGGATAAAATGTCTCCATGAGAAGGGAGAAATGATGTGGAATAGAAATGGGATATGGAGGAGGGAGTAAAACAAAAGCAAATCACCTGTGGCTCTTTTACAACTAAGAATTTCTTTCTCTGATATTCACTGAAGAGTTTCAAAGCCTTTACTTCATCAACTATACCTAACCTCGTGTTCTATCTATATACTAGATACATTTGAGAAAATGATAGTGTAACTTTATTTTTTTAATTTAAGATTAAAGATCATTTATATTGTCTGAGCTAACTTGCAGTAAAACCAAAGCTTAGCCAATATACTGAATAAAGAAAACAACTCGACTGTCATTACATCATGTCCATTGTTTTTCAATGAACTCTCCATTAAGGCCAGCAATAGCTTCTTGGGATGATTTATTAAAAGCAATTGCTATTTTTTATTAACTTCTAGTTGAGAGTTCAGTGTTACTTACTTTTTGTCAGTTTAGGAAGTACAGATAATTTTCCTTATACAAGATTTCCTGATGATAATTTGCAGAAAAAAATATTATTTGAAGTTACGAAAGAAATTACATTATGACTGAAATTTCCAGTGGTATATAAAATATATAATGTCTTAGTAGGATGTTCCTGATTTTAATCACAAAAAAATCACTTTTTCATCCAAAACATTTAAGGGTAAGAAGGAGTCTTCAGAAATTAGTGAGAGGTTGGAAGATACAAGAAATAAGTAAACTTAGAAAGCAAAAACATTTAAAAAGTAAATTTAAAAAGTGTTATCGCCCATAATGATTTGGACAATTAAAACATAATAAAGTGACTTGATTACTGACTTAAGATATAATGGCGCTACTGTCTCAAGGTTGGCTTGGAAACTGCACAGACATACCTCCTACCAATAGGATATTTTCCTTTTCTTTCTTTCCTTTTTAGAACTCATGCCTGTAATCCCAGCACTTTGGGAGGCTGAGGTGGGCGGATCATAAGGTCAGGAGTTCGAGACCAGCCTGAACAACATGGTGAAATCCCGTCTCAACTAAAAAATACAAAAATGAGCCGGGTGTGACGGCGGGTGCCTATAATCCCAGCTACTCGGGAGGCTGAGGCAGGAGTATTGCTTGAACCTGGGTGGGAGAGGTTGCAGTGAGCCAAGATCACACCACTGCACTCCAGCCTGGGCAACAAAATGACACTCCACTTTGGAACAACAAAAAAAAGGACTTTATTTAAGAATTATTGGCAATTGGCAATATAAATAGCAAATATTTAAAGAATTTAACTTGATGACTTTTGACATGTGAATATATCTACAGAAGTATCATTGCAGTCAAGTTAATGCAAATATCAACCACCCCAAAAGGTTTCTCATGCTCTTCTACAATCCTTCCTTCCTGATCTCCCTGCCCTATCCTCTACCGTTCACCCAATCCCAGACAATTTCTGGTCTGTTACCTGTAACTATAGATTAGTTTGCTTTCCAAGGATTTCATATCAATAGGTTCAATTATTCAACATCTTTACCAATACTTGGTTTGGTTGGGATTTTTAATTTTCACCTTTCTAAAAGTCATATACTGGTATCTCATTCCAGTTTTAATTTGTATTTATCTAACAACTATTTGTATATAGAATTGTCTGTGTGCATGTGCTTGTGGGACATTTTTATATATTTCTCAGTAAAGTGTCTATTCAAACTTTTTGACCATGTTTTTTTAAAGGTTGTTTGTCTTATGATTGAGTTGAGAAAGTTATTTATATATTCTAGATAAAAGTCCTTTGTCAAATACATTTTGAAAATATTTTGTCCAAGCCAGTGACTTTTCTTACATTTTCTCAAGTGTCTTTTAAACAGCAAAAGCGTTACATTTTTGTAAGGTCCAGTTTATCAATATTTTATTTATTGTTTTTGGTGTTTGTTTCCTATTTATAAAATATTTGCCCAAACCAAGGTCACTAGGATTTTCATTTTAGTTTCCTTTTCTAGAATGTGTATTATTTTAGCTTTTACATTTAAGGCAATGATCGATTTTGAGTAAATGTTTTAACATAGTGTGAGTTAAGGATCAATCTTAATTTTATTGTCTATAAATATCCTATTGTTATAGCATCATTTGTGGAAAACATTAAACTTTCTCCCTTGGAGTTCCTTGGCAATTTTTCTAAAAATCAATTGAACAGATCTGTGTGGGACTGTTTTCCGATTTCCTTTTCTATTTCACTAATTTATGTGTTTGTTTGTCTTCACATCAGAGTCATGTTGCCTTGATTACTGTAGTTTTACAAGGAGCTAAAATAAGTTTATTTGATAATAACTCTAATTTTAGAATTGCTATATTTATTTTCATTTTAAAATACGTATAGTTTATAATCAATGCATTCTCCAACTTTGTTCTCCTTTTGCAAAGTTTGGGCTATTCTAGTTGGTTTGCCTTTTCAAATGAATGTTAAAATCAGCATGTCAGTCTCTAAAAGAAAAGATAAATGACTAGTTTTGAATGTGATTGAATTGAATTAACATATCAATTTTGGAAAAGCAGAAATCTTAAAAATACGGAATTTTCCAAACCATGAATGTGGTTATTACTCAGCATTCACTTAGGTTTCTTTATTTATCTTGGCAACATTGTGCAATTTGCAGTGTATAGGTCTTGCATATCTTTTGCCAGATTTATTACTATTTCATATCCTTATTGTATTATAAATGGTGGTTTTGAATTATTTTTTGATAGCATATAGAAGTAAAATTAATTTTTGTATATTGACTTTTATTCTGCAACCTTGCTAAACTCACCTATTATTTCCTCTACCTTTTTTGGTGGATCTGTAGGAAAATCTTTAGGAGTATCTACATAAACTATTGATGGCAGTGGTGGCCCATCTGGAGTGTCCACAGTGAAGATGCCAGCTGCAACAGGGAGGGCATGACCAGGGCTGCACATTCCACGGAGCCAGCAGGAGCCAGGAGCAGGTGGGAACTCCCTTCCAAGTTGGTGGGGTAGGAGCCCCATGTTCTTGAGCACAGCCGCAGCCTCCCAGCCATAGCTGTGTACCCGGGTATCCCTATGTTCTAGGGAGCCTGGGAAGCCCCTGCTGACAGACTCAGAATTGCCTACTCCTCCTGCCTGCGCTTTCCCCGTTGCCATCACCCACTCCATTTTCAGAGCAAAGTTGAGGCCAAGCCCGGACGTTGTGGCAACCCAGCTGGTGTCTGTGTGCTCAGGGCAGTGCTGACCTGACAGAACCCTGCCACCACAGCCGCTTCTGGGCTTTGGGCACTAACAAGCATGGAAGGAAGGCCAGTGAGGTGCTGAGGGCAGCTCAGAGTGGGCCTGCAGGCACACCTCAGCACAAACGCCCTAGGCACCTTGGCCAACCTGATTGATGGCAGCAGGAGGCAGACAGGCTCCTGAGCATAAAGGGGTGGATCCCCAGTGAAGTCCCCCCACCTCAAACCCTGAAGCGTGGGGACTGGCTGTCATCCCTGAAGCCTGAGGGCCAGGCTGTCAAATCCAGCTGGAGTCCACGGCCCTCAGTGAGAACTGATGGTGCTTTTTCCAGTCCTGCCCATGGCCGCTCATGGACCAATCAGCATGCACTTGTTCCCTTCTGAGCCATAAAAATCCCAGACACAGCCAAACTCACAGAGACGTCTGACTACCAGGTGTGAGAAGGAGCTACCCAATTTGGGTCTCCTTAACCCATCTGAAGACCTGTTTGCAGAAAAAGGAGCTCTACCCGCTCCGAGTCTCCTGTTTGCTGAGGGCTGCACTCCTCAGGACAACCTGTCTGCAGAAAGGAGCTCTGCCCACTCTGGGTCTCCTCTCTGCTGAGAGCTGGACATGCATTGGGATGACATGCGTATGGATAAGTTGGGATGACCTGCCTGCAGATACCCACCCTGGGTCTCCTCTCCATCAAGGGCTGCACTCATCAGAAGGACCTGCCTGTGGAAAGGAACTACCCACTTCGGGTCTCCCAAGGGCTATTCTATCACTCACTGTCCCCTTGCTTACTCTTCCGGTCTCCCAAGGGCTATTCTATCACTATCCCCTTGCTTACTCTCCAGTTGTCTGCACACGTCATTCTTCCTGGACGTGGGACAAAAACTTAGGACCCACTGGATGGTGGGACTGAAAGATCTGTAACGCAAACAGGGCTGAAACTGCCCCCGCCCCCCACCTCCCTGGGACCTGTTGCCACATTACAGGCAATGAGGAGAAAAGGGCTGCTGCCCTTTAGAGGCCCCAGACCTACAGGGTCCCCAAGTCAGGGCTCTGACACCCTCTTTGGGGATCTGCAGTTTCTGGCATCTCCAAGCTTCTGGATGTCACTGCATTCCCCTTGTCTAGACATGAGTGCCCACAGCAGAAGCTGCTTGCAGTGCATCAGATTCAGCCACATGCATGCATGGAGCTGGCACTTGTGCCAGTGCCTGGAGCTACCTTCCCCGCCACAGCAGCTGGCATGCCTGACTGGATCCTGCCAGTGGCTGGACCTGCACTCACTTGCACATGCACCCCTCACCATTCCATCCCTGGTTTGCCTTTGGCAGGTATCGAATTTGGGCCCATAACACAAGCCAAGTGCAGCCTGTCAGGCCAAGTAGATAGGGCAGGGAGATCAGGAAGGATGGATTGTAGAAGAGCATGAGAAACCTTTTGGGGTGGTTGATATTTGCATTAACTTGACTACAATGATACTTCTCTAGATATATTCACATGTCAAAAGTCATCAAGTTAAATTCTTTAAATATTTGCTGTTTATATTGCCAATTGCCAATTATTCTTAAATAAAGTCCTTTTTTTTTGTTGTTCCAAAGTGGAGTGTCATTTTGTTGCCCAGGCTGGAGTGCAGTGGCGTGATCTTGGCTCACTGCAACCTCTCCCACCCGGGTTCAAGCAATTCTCCTGCCTCAGCCTCCCGAGTAGCTGAGATTATAGGCACCCCCCATCACGCCCGGCTAATTTTTGTATTTTTTAGTTGAGACGGGGTTTCACCATGTTGGTCAGGCTGGTCTCGAACTCCTGACCTTCTGATCCACCCACCTCAGCCTCCCAAAGTGCTGGGATTACAGGCCTGATTTTCTGTTGCTTTTCTAGTTTCTTAAGATACATTGTTAGATTGTTTATTTGACGTTCTTTCTTTTTTTTTTTTTTCCTGATGTATGCACTTATCACTGTAAACATCCCTGTTTGTACTTCCTTTACTGTATCCCATAGGTTTTGGTATGCTGTGTTTCCATGATCACTGGTTTCCAGAAATTTTTTAATTTCCTTCTTAATTTTCTCATTGAACCACTTGTCATTAGGAGCATATTGTTTAATTTCCATGTATTTGCATAGTTGCCAATATTCTTCCTGTTATTAATTTCTAGTTTTATTCCCTTGTGGTCAGAGAAGGTGCTTGATATTATTTCATTTTTTTTTATTGTTTTAAGATACATTTTGTGACCTAACATATAGCCTATCCTTCAGAATGAACCATGTGCAAAGGAAAAGAATGTGTATTCTGCAGCTCCTGGATGAAATGTCCTGTAAATATCTTTTAGATCCATTTGATCTATAGTGCAGATTAAGTCTAATGTTCCTTTGTTGATTTTCTGTCTGGAAGATCTGTGCAGTGCTGATAGTGGAGTGTTGAAGTCTCCAGCTATTGTTTCATTGGGATCTATCTCTCTTTTCACCTCTTGTAATATTTGCTTTATATATCTGAGTGCTCCAGTGTTGAGTGCATATATATTTACAATAGTTATATCCTCTTGCTGAACTGAGCCATTTATCATTACATAGTGACCTTCTTTGTCTCTTCTTATAATTTCAGTCTTGAAATCTATATTGTCTGATATAAATATAGCTACTCGCATTCTTTTTTGTTTCTCATTGGCATTGAATATCTTTTTTCATTCTTTTATTCTTGGTCTATGTGTATATTTATAGGTGAAGTGTGTTTCTTTTAGGTAGCAGATAAACAAGTCTTATCTTTTCATCTGTTCAGCCAGTCTATGTCTTTTGATTGTTATTTAGTCTATTTACATTCAGTGTAATTATTGATAAGTAGGGACTTACTCTTGTCATTTTGTTAATTTTTTTCTGGGGCTTTTTTTTTTTTTTTTTTTGGTCTCCTTTCCTTTCTGTCTTCCTTTAGCAAAGATGATTTTCTCTGGTTACATGATTTAGTTTCTTGCTTTTTATTTTTCGTGTCTTCATTGTATGTTTTTTGGCTTGTGGTTGACATGAGGCTTGCAAATACTGTCATATCATCCATTATTTTAACAGCTTAACATTATTTGCATAAACAAACAAGCAAAATGAAAACTAGTGAAAACTCTGTGCCTTAACTTCATCCCCCTATTTTTTAACTTCTTGTGGTTTCTATTTATATCTTATTGTACTGACTATGTCTTTAAAAGTTCTTAGAGTTATTATTTTTGATGTATTTATTGTTTAGTCTTTTTACTTAGAAAAAGAGTAGTTTACACACCATAGCCACAGTGTTATAACAGTCTGTGTTTCTCTGTGTTTCTCTTTGCTAGTATTTTGTTGAGCATTTTTGCATCAATATTCATCGGAAATATTGTCCTGTAGTTTTCTTTTGTAAATGTATCTTTGTCTGGTTTTGGTATCAGGTAATACTGCCCTCATAGAATGAGGTGGAAACTTACTATTACCAGTGAGTTTTGTACCGTCAGACAACTACTTATGGCTCATTAATGTCCTTTTCTTTCTAATTAAAATACTCTCTTTAGCATTTCTTGTAGAATAGGTCTAGTGTTAATGAAATCCCACAGCTTTTGTTTGTCTGAGAGTCTTTATTTCTCCTTCATGTTTGAAGGAGATTGTTGCTGGATATACTATTTTACTGTAAAGTATATTTATTTTTTTCCCTTCAGCACTTTGAATATGTCATGCCACTCTCTCGGGCTGTACAATTTCTATTGAAATTGTTGCCAGATGTATTGAAGCTTCATTATATATTATTTGTTTCTTTTATCTTGCTGTTTTTAGGATTCTTTATCCCTGCCCTTTAGGAGTTTCGTTACTAAATGCCTTGAGGTAATCTTCTTTGGGTTAAATCTGCTTGGTGTTCAATAACCTTCTTATATTTGGATATTGATATCTTTCTTTAGTTTGGAAAACTCACTGTTATTATCCATTTGAATAAACTTCCCACCCCTATTTCTTTCTCTAACTCCTCTTTAAGGCCAATAACCCTTGGATTTGCCTTTTTAGGGCTATTATCTAGATGCTGCAGGTGTGTTTCTTTGTTTTTTACTCTTTTTCATTGTTCCCTCTGTGTATTTTTAAATAGCCTGTCCTCAAGCTAATTTTTTCTTCTGCTTGATCAATTCTTCTATTAAAGGACTCTGATGTATTCTTCAGTGTGTCAATTGCATTTTTCAGCTCCAGAATTTCTGCTTGGTTCTTTTTAATTATTTTAATCTCTTTGTTAAATGTATATAATAGAATTCTGAATTCTTTCTCCTGTTGTTTTGAATTTATTGGAGTTTCCTCAGCACAGCTATTTTGAATTCTTTGTCTGTAAGGGCACATATTCCTGTTTCTCCAGAATTGGTTCTTGATGCTTTTCATTTAGTAAGGTCATGTTGGTGTGGATGATGCTGATGCCAGTACATGTTCTTCAGTGTCTGGGCATTGAAAACATTGTTATTTATTGTAGTCTTCACTATCTGGGCTTATTTGTACCCATCCTTCTTAGGAAGCCTTTCTTGCTACTTGAAATGACTTTGGTCCTTGTGATTTAAGTTCTGTCTGCTTTCAGGGAGCACCCCAAATCCAGTAATGCTATGGTTCTTGCAGTCTCATAGAGGTACTTCCTTGATTGTCTTGAACAAAATCTGGAAGAATTATTTGGATTACCAGACAGAGACTCCTATTCTCTTCCCTTACTTTCTTCCAAACAAACAGAATATCTCCCTCTGTCTGTGCTAAGCCACTTAAAGGTGGGTGTGTCCACAAGCATCCCTGTGGCCAAAACCACTATGATTGTTGTATTAGTCAGGGTTCCCTGCAGGGACAGAACTAATAGGGTAGATATATATATATGAAGGGAATTTATTAAGGAGTATTAACTCACAATCACTTAGGTGAAGGCTATCTGCAAGCTGAGGAGCCAGGAAGCCAATCTGAGTCCCAAAACCTCAAAAGTAGGGAAATTAACAGTCTGTGGCCAAAGGCCCAACCCCCTGGTAAATCATTGGTGTAACTCCAAGAGTCCAAAAGCTGAAGAACTGGGAGTTTAATGTTCCAGGGCAGGAAGCATCCAGCACAGAAGAATGAAAAAGACTAGAAGACTCAACAAGCCAAGTCCTTCCAACTTCTGCTTGCTTTATGCTTGCTATGTGGGCTGCTGGTTAGATGGTGCCCCCCCAGATTGAGGGTGGGTCTTCCTCTCCCACTCTACTGCCTCTGATGTTAACCTCCTCTGACAACAACCTCACAGACACACCAAGAGACAATACTTTGCATTTTTCAATCCAATCAAGTTGACACTCAGTATTAACCATTACAACTGTGCTGGGTCAGACCTGAAGCTAGCATAGCACTGCATCCTACCCAAGGCCTGCTTTAACCACTCCCTGGATACCTTGTTCTCTCAAGGCCTTTGGGCTTTCTAATCAACAGGTGGCAAAACCAAAGAGGTCTGCATCCTTCACTTCAGGGCAGCATCCCCCAGGTGCCAGGTGGGTCCAGAGGTGCTGTCAGGGAATCAGGGACTACAGTCAAAAACCTTACAAGTCTACCTGGTGTTTTATTGTACTGTGAGTGAGCTGGCACTAAAACTACAATATACAGTCCTTTTCACTCTTCCCTCCCCTTTCCAAAGGCACAGGAGCCTCCCCCCATATCTGCCACCACTTCTGGCCATACGAAATACTGCCAGTCTACTGGCAATGCTTCCTTAAGGCCCAGTGGCTC
The DNA here is from genome assembly GCF_003255815.1 of Theropithecus gelada. Lineage (NCBI taxonomy): Eukaryota > Metazoa > Chordata > Mammalia > Primates > Cercopithecidae > Theropithecus > Theropithecus gelada. The sequence goes on along the minus strand of NC_037669.1, from coordinate 13,640,285 downwards.
TTAAGTCAGCTGTGGTGAATGCTGTCTGACCTGGGATTCGCCCTTCAGGGCAGTGGGCTGCCTTCTCCTCCAGGCAGGTCCAGAAAGGCTGTCTAAGAATGAAGCCCTATAATTGGGGACTCCAACAGCCCACTTGGTGCCATACTGCCATGTAGTCCTGCTGGTATCTAAAGTGTCAGATAAAGTCCCCTTTTACTTTTCCTTCTTTCTTAAGCAGAGGGAGTTTTGCCCTGTATCCACTTCAGGTGCTGAGTCTCACCTGAAGTCAGCAAGTCTCAGAGGCTCACCCAAGGCCCTCAATGTAGTACCTGGGTACCACTGCTTGTTATTCTGGGTCCAAGGGCCCTTCAGTTAGCAGGCGATGAATGCTGCCAGGACTGGGTCCTTACTCAACTTTCATTTTTGAAAGATAGTTTTTCTGGATGGCAAATTTGAAGGTTTTTCTTATTCCATAAGCTTTGAATTGTTCGTTCAGTAACTTTTTTTTTTTTTAATTTAAAGCTGTTTCTCTAATTTTGTTTCTGACATTGTTTTCAATAAGAAGTCTGCTAACATAATGATCTATTTTTTTTTCTTTTGTATAGAATGTGGCTTTTTTTTTTATTGTTGTTGGTTGGTTTGCTCCAGCTGCTTTTCAGATTTTTGTCTTCAACACTGGTTTAAAGGATTTGATTATTAAATGTCTTAGAGTCGTTTTTTAATTTTTTTTTCTGTTTTAGTTTTATAATATTATTGGAAAGATAAGTTAAACATTTTATAAAATTTGTAAATTTTAAATCTTTTTTTCAAGTATTTCTTTCTCTTCTCCCCTCCTTAATGGACTTTATATCAAGTGTATTGGACTGACTGAATTTGTCCCATAGCTCACTGATATATTTTTCATTATTCTTCAGACTTTTTTTCTCTGTGTTCTATTAAAGAGATTTTGTTTCTGTGTCTTAAAAGTCACTAACATTTTGTACAATAGTATTTCTTCTGGTCTTGATACCGTCCAGTGTATTTGTCATCTGAGACTTTGTATTTGTCATCTGATATTTTGTATTTTCCGTCTCTACAAATTTGATTTGGCCTTTTTTTCTGTCTTCCATATCTCCCATTCATATATTCATGCCTTTCTTTTAACTTTTTGGATACCAGCTGTATGTTTGCAGTAGCTGTTTTAATGTCTTTGTCCAGTAATTTTATCATATACATCATTTCTTAGTATGTTTCGATTGATTGAATTTGTCATATGAGTTGGACACTCTTGATACTTTAAATGAATTATAATTATCTGAAAATTATGAATTTTTATGATAGATTTTTCTTTCTACTCCTTTAAATATTTTTTATCTTTGTTGTAAGAGAGAGTCAAATTACTTGAATATCCTTTGATTCTTCCGAGGTTCATTTAGAAGGTATTTTAGGCAAGACTAAGGTTACCTTTAGACTAATTTGGCCCAACTACAGAGGCAATAACTCCCTGAATACTTCACCTGAGGCTCTTTGCTGTCTCTTTTGCTCTAGGAAATGTGATCTATTGCCAACACTATATGAGTCTTGGTAGTTATTCTGCCTCCTTTTTTCTCCAACCTGATATGTTTCCCCTGAAAGAATTTGCTGATCAGTACTCAACTGGTAATACAAGGAGAATCTGTTCCACATCTCCAGAGTTCTCTTTGTGCAGAATTCTTTCTGTGCAGCTATCTTCTCTTCTCTTCTTTACTCTTTAAATTTTTTATGCTTGGCCTCTTCAAATGCTCAACTCTATTGCTACCACTGGGCAATCCCAGGGCTCATGTTGCTTGTTTTTCTTCCTTCCACGATGACTGACATGTGCCTCCTATTGTCTACCATATGCAGATCATTTTTACATATATAGTCCAAGTTTTTAATTGTGTAATGCTAGAGAGTACATATGGTTCTTCTTACTCTATTATAGCTGAAAACACCTCTGCTCTGTGACTCATGTAAATTAGATTCTCTCTAGCTTTAGAGCTATTTTATGTCTTGCACTTTCCATGGTGGTCAGTTGTGGATAATTATAGCTGAACACTAAAAACTACGCTTTATGCCAGGCAAGAATGAACAGCTGTGTAGGTTGCCACCAAAGACTTGAAGCAAGCCTTAATATTATATGTGTAATGCCATGTCATAAAGTGAATGCTTATAGTCTGAAAGTTTGTATTGCTTCAAAATTCGTATGTTGAAATACTCACCCCCAAGATGAGGGTATTAAAAGGTGCGGCCTTTGGGAGGAAATTGGGTTGAGGGAAGATCCCCTCATCAATGGGATTTATGAGTGCTCTTATAAATGAGGCCTGAGAGAGACCCCTTACTCTTTCTATTGTGTGAGAAGACAGCAGAATGGCACTGTCTATGTGTCACCAGACTCAAAGTCTGCCTTTTTTTGGACTGACCAGCCTTCAGAACTGTGAGAAAAAAATTATTTTGTTTATAAGCTACCCAGTTTATGGTATTTTGTTATAGTGGCACAAAACAGACTAAGCAAGACAACAGGTAACTTGGTCTCCTATTGAGAATGTGAGCTATAATCCTCAGGACATGTATACTGATGAGAGGCTTTACTTCATATGAAACAGTTAGAATTGGACCCTGGAATCTTTTCAGTTCAAGGAAATATGTCTGATTCCTATTGTCTATAGAGAACAGAGTGAAAAACACTGAATCATCTTCAGAATAATAGAACGTTTACTCCGAGCAAAGTCACCTGACCCTATTTCAGTGATGGTAGTAACTAATTCTTTTGATGAACTACATCAATTAAGTAAATGGTAGAACTGAACTTCAGCGCAAAGAGAAAATGTTTTCACTATCACATACAATTAAGAAAAAAAAACTCTCTTTATCCATTGAGTAAAAATAATAAATTAGGCTAGCAAAGAGCTGTTTTTGGGAAAGCGGGAAGTGGCTGGAAGAATGTGTTGGATGAGTCAGAGAAATTTTGGTTTTGGGGTTTTTGTTTGTTTGTTTCCTTTGATGATTAAAAGAAACTTATAAAAAATACAAGAAGTCACATGGTTTCCAGTTTCTTGAATGCAGATGGCTGGCCCACTGTAAATATTTCTGCAGGTTGTACAGCGCCCAAGTCCACAGCGTGTCTTTTCATTATAGTCTACTGACTTCTGACTCAAAGTATGGTCCACAAACCAGCGGCAGTGACAGCACTTCTGAGAGCTTCTTAGAAATACAAAGCTTCATATCCTATCTACTGAATCAGAATCTGCATTTGAATAAGGTCTCAGGTGATTTGTTTGTGTGTGCTTATTAAATTTGGGAAATGTCTATTTGAATAATGCCCTGGAATTGGGAAGTGTACACCTTTCCTGACACTATGAGTCGTCTTTGAGAATCCAGCTTGTTAAAACGTCTTCTGCAGATGAACATGATGACTTGCAGAACTGCATCAGGGCCTCTGGGTAGCCAACCGTATGCTGTTTTTTATCTAATACACAGGAACCCTGAAGAATGTGCTTGTCTCTCCTGTTTCTTTCCCAATACCTTTCTCTGGGTTCCGTCTGTCAGTTTCAGCTTAAGACTGTCATCCACAACACTGAAGGAAAAATTGCTCTAGCTCACTCCTGCCAATTGGAGAGCATTCTCTGCATTCTCTCTCTTTAGCTGCTCATACCCTGTAAACCACAATATGAAGAACTGGCTGAGTTTCAACAGTGATATTCAATGAGAGTGGCCTGATAATTCTCAAGAAAAACAATATGCACCAAAAGAATATGCAGTTTGTATTTGTATAGACACATGCTGCTTACATCTTTTGTCTTCTAAGTGTAATTCATACATCCTATAATAATTATATTGTGGGCTGTAGGCCAAACTTAGTATAGATTAAAACTTGATTGGATATGTTAACCATGAGCTGGATAAAGAGAGGGAACATTCCCTTCTCCCACACTCTGCCCCCAATTAATTTTCCCCAGCTACCTTGTTAATCCTCAGCAGTTCTGGGAAAAAGACCTGTGTGCTTCACCATACTGTCCAGCTTCCAGCTTTCTAGGTGGTCAAGTAGGACAAGCCAAACTGAATGTGATAATCAGGACTTTTTTCACTTACTGAGATAGTACAAGCAGGCAGCAAAAATAGACACCAGCTTTTTAATGTTCTATTTTGTGTTTACAGGATGACACAGGTAAAGGTTGGGTGGATCAGAATATGTGTGAGACCTTGTAATGTTGAGGATCTCTGAACAAAAGGCCTTGATTGTTCTATGGACTCAAAGGGTTAGGAGAAAGAACAGGGGAAAATGTTAGGAGTGGAGAAGTACTAAGTGGAAAAATAGTCTTCGTTAAGGCCTCCTGTATTAGGGTTCTCTAGAGAGACAGAACTAACAGGATAGATCTATATATATGGGAAGTTTATTAAGGAGTATTCACACGATCACAAGGTGAAGTCTCACAATGGACTACCTACAAGCTGAGGAGCAAGGAAGCCAGTCTGAGTCCCAAAACCTCAAAAGTAGGGAGAAGGTCCAAGAGTCCAAAAGCTGAAGAACTTAGAGTCCAGTTTTCGAGGGCAGGAAGCATCCAGCATGGGAGAAAGGTGTAGGCTGGAAGACTACACCAGTCTAGCCTTTCCATGTTCTTCTGCCTGCTTTTATTCTGGCCCCACTGGCAGCAGATCAGATTATGCCCACCCAGATTGAGGGTGGGTCTGCCTTTCCCAGTCCACTGACTCATATGTTAATCTCCCTTGGCAGCATCTTTACAGACACACCCAGGAACAATACTTTGCATCCTTCAATCCAATCAAGTTGACAACTCAGTATAAACCACCACACCTCCCGATAAAAGGCCTCTAAACAGAGTCACCTGAGGAATGCAGGATCTGCATCTGAGCATGGCTGGCTCATGGGGACAGGTGTCCTTAACTGCAATTCCCTTTAGAAAACTGCAACTGACTGACCATGTACAAGTCTGGGGTAAGGAGATCAGCTTCCCCGCACCCTGAGGCCTGGCAGGCAAAGTCTTATAATTGCCTATGGTCAGGCTGGTAAGAACATACGGAATTTTGGCCTGGATCTTCACTCCTCAAATCAGATGCCTGGAAACATACAATGCAAAAATATAAAGTGTACTTGAGACAGGGAATTCTGGTATAACCTTCTAAGTTTGTTTAGATGTGCTTCACTGATGGGGTTCCCCAAAGACTGAGGGTGATACTGTAGACATCCCCTGGCAGTTCTGTAAGATAGGATTCTAATAAACAGGAGTTAGGGGTCTTAGCTAAAGAGTCCATCCCAGCCCAACAGGGAATATAAAACTTTTATTTCTCAGTGGTGATCATATCCTTGAACAATATCACTTACAATTTTCAAATATTTTCTTACTTGAGGGTAAATATTTATATTTTTTTAAAAAAATGCTGCTCTTTTAGAATATCATACATAAAGTGCTGACAATATGGAAATCAGGTCAACCTGTTGGGTGATATTGAGATGAGATTTTCCCAGGTTTCTAGCTGGCAGTTTTGGTGAAAAGTGATACCCTTTAAGATCATCTGGTTTTTTATGCTATTGGTTTAAGCAGTTTTAGATCACATTTTGCTGATGCTATGACAGAAATGGCTATAGCAAAACCCCAGGACTCAATTTCTTCCAGGTATTTTCCACAATTATAGGCATAGAAACTCTCTCTATTTTTATCACCCCTTGCTTCCCTAAGTTACAGTATCTATCCCCAACACCAAGTAATATTCCCCTTCACTCTTAACTCTGCCTTGGGCCATAGCTGCCTTTGCCATTAGGCAGGTACCACCTTGAAATCCTAAACACAGCTTCTCAATAGGCAATCACCTTTTCCTTTAGTCCATGGTAGGGGGAAAGAGCAGTGTGGGCTTTACAAGAAGGGTCACCTTTAAATCCACACAACTTCTCTTAAACAAAGTAAGGGAAAGGATTCCCCCAAATAACTAGCATTTTATGTTCTTTAGTCAGGAAGTGGAAGATTAGGAATAATTCCTTTGATTTAAACATGCTCCTTATTTTAAGTCTTATTTCTTATATCCCAGTGTTATGGAACAGTTTATACCAGTAATTTTTGAACATTTTCCAAACTGATGAGAATTCTCATGGAGTTATGATTTAAGGACTCATATACTACATATGAATAGCAAATATATTATAACTTGTGAAGGTGGAATGAAGTGATTTTGAGGCAATGGCCATGACACTCTTAGTAATCTGATGCTTGCAGATGAGCATGGACTTTCCATAGTCAACACCGGTTTGTAAATATCATTATACGGAAATACTAAGTGTTTAAGCTTTCGATAGAATGCTACCAAATCCTGGAGCATACAGCAGGGTCAGCAGAGAGCTAAATATGTTACCTTTTCTGAAGTATCTCAATAAATGACGACTGAAGGAGGTATACATTGTTTTTAAGAACTCTGTCTCAATCCTCTTTATCTGAAAATACTGAAACTCTTCCTGGAGAGGAAAGAGATGATCGTTTAGCTCTCCAGGTTCCCAGGTAGACTATCCCTTGGGCATGAGGACTGTGAAATGGGCTGCAAGGCTGGGAAAAATAAAGGAAGGCACTCTACCTACCATGAAGAAGATAATATTTTAAAAATTAGAGACTTTTTTTTTTTTTAATGGAAGAGCTGTTTATTATACTAGGGAAAAATGGTGTGTATATTGGCTAATAAAAATCTCTCAAGTTTTACCATAATGACCGCTGAGGCCAAGATATGCCAAAATCAGACCAAATCCATTAAAGGTCGGACCAAATCCATTTTCTCAAAGTGAAAATCAGCTTGGTGCTGCATCCAAATATGCAGAGACAGCTATTAACATTTGTCTGCTGTTATGACTGGTCTAGTTCTCAGTTGTTATTATAGCTATGACTAGAAGCAGATGAGCTTTCAGATTCAAGAAATGTGAACCAAATACATTTCTGAGGGGCATAATCTGTTTGCTACTCCTTAGATCACAATTGATGTAGATAAAAATGAAACTTGAGTATTAAGGAAAATAAAGAAGTTTAAAGGGAAATAGTCACATCAGTTACATTGCATTTCTCCTTCTGAGGGGAGGAAAGCATATACAAAATTAAATCTTCCATTAGGGATCTCCTTATGGACACACTTCTAATTTCTAATCTGACCATTTTTTTTTTTTTTTTTGCTTGGATTTATGTCTTGTGAACATTTCCCCTAAATTAAGTCATTTAGTCTTAAATAACATCCAGAAAGAGCTCGGCAGTATAATTAGTAGTGGTTGCTGACATGATTCCATTAGAATGGTTTAGGGAGAGCAACTTATGAGGTTCAAGACTAATCATGCCTAGTGCTATATAGACACTGGGGTGAGCTTCTTTAAAAATGTTTTACTTTTTATGTTAGGTTCAGGGGTGCATGTGCAGCTTTGCTATATAGGCAATTTCATGACTCAGTGGTTTGGTGTACAAAGTATCTTGTCACCCAGATACTAGACTTAGAACCCAATAGTTTTTTCTTTCCTTTTTTTTTTTTTAATCTTCAACCTCTTCCTCCCCCCAGCCTTCACCCTCAAGTGGGCCCCTGTGTCTGTTTTCCCCTTTTTCTGTCCATGTGTTCTCATTATTTAGCTCCCAAATATAAGTGAGAGCATTGAATATTTGGTTTTTTGTTCCTGTGTTAGTTTCTAAGGATAAGGCTCTCCAGTTCCATCCTTGTTCCTACAAATGATATAATCTTGTTCTATTTTATGGCTGTATGGTATTCCATGGTATATATCTACCACATTTTCTTTAACCAGTCTATTGTTCATGGGCTTTTAGGCTGATTCTACATCTTTGCTATTGTGAATAGTGCTGCAGTGAACATACGTGAACAGAAGTCATTATGGCAGAATTATTTATATTCCTTTGGCTATATACCCTGCAGTGGGATTGCTGGGTCGAATGGTAGTTCTGTTTTTAGTTCTTTGAGGAATTGCCACGCTGCATTCCACAATGGCTAAACTACTTTATGCTCCCATTAGCAGTGAGTATATGAGCTCCCTTTTCTGACTGGTGCCTCATGCCTTTAATCCCAGCACTTTGGGAGGCCAACGTGGGTGGATCACTTGAGGTCAGGAGTTCAAGACCAGCCTGGCCAAGATGGCGAAACTCCGTCTCTACTAAAAAATACAAAAATTAGCCGGGCTTGGTGGCTCACGCCTGTAATCCCAGCACTTTGGGAGGCTGAGGCCAGCAGATCATGAGGTCAGGAGATCCAGACCATCCTGGCTAACACGGTGAAAGACCGTCTCTACTAAAAAAAAAAAAAAAAAAAAAAAAAGCAAAAAATTAGTCAGGTGTGGTGGCGGGTGTCTGTAGTCCCAGTGGAGCTTGCAGTGAGCCAAGATTGCGCCAATGCACTCCAGCCTGGGTGACAGAGTGAGACTCCTTCTCAAAAACAAAAAACAAAAAAGAGTTCCCTTTTCTCTGCAACCTTGCCAGCATCTGTTATTTTTTGAGCTTGTAATAACATCCATTCTGACTGATGTGAGGTGGTTTCTCACTGTAGTTTTGATTTTCATTTCTCTAATGATTAGTGATATTGAATGTTTTTTCATATGCTTGTTGCTGATCTTTATAGCATGCCATGCCTATTTACTTTCTTTCCAATGTGTTAAAAAATAGACTTTCTGAAACATAACCATCTAAACCCACAATACAAATGAAATATTTATTTCTGTCTATCTGGTGTGCTGTGCCTTGCCTCCACACTTTTTCATGCTGCTCCACGGACTCAGTCAGGCATAAGAACACAGCTAAACATTCCTTCAAGGCCAATATTCTGGTTATAGAAAGAGGAGTTTTGGGGTGATTATATTCATTCTAATAAATAATTAGAAACTTTAGTGTTAAGTTTCAGGGAGAAAAAGGAGGTGGTTTGCATTTTAAATACCAAATATGTTCTATTACATAATTTTTATGTTAAAAGAACCATTTACTTACTACCTAAAGATCTAACAGCTTCAGAAAAATACTTAAAATTTAAGCCATACTAGTGGCAAATATTTGTGTGTCAGGAACTGGGCTAGGAGCATTAGAAGATACAGAAATTGATTTGTCTTCCACGATTTTTCAATTCTGAAAGGGGAAAAGACCTATATGTAAATATAGGGAATATGATAGCAATAGATGACAGTATCATTAACATAGCAAAATTTTAAAGTTAAATTTCAACAGAGGAATCAGTAGAACCTAATGTTGATAAAATGTATTCTGTAGATAGAAAAGTGGGAATTCAATTTCATACAAATTGTATTTATATATTGGGAAATTTTAAGTTACTTTTTTTAGTAGGAATTTTTGAGTTTGTAATACGGTAATGTAGGTGATTATAAGGAGCACATGGAGTTCGAGACCAGCCCAGTCAACATGGTGAAACCCATTCTCTACTAACAATACAAAACAGTAGCCGGACATTGTGGTTGATGCCTATAATCCCAGCTACTCGGGAGGCTGAGGCAGGAGAACCACTTGAACCCGGGAGGCAGAGGCTGCAGTTGCTGAGATCACGCCATTGCACTCCAACCTGGATGACAGAGCAAGACTCTGTCTAAAACAAAACAAAACAAAAAAACAACAACAACAACAACAAAAACAAGAAGCACGTGTAGCTAGCTCCATCTGGGTTAAATTTGCTATCCCTACATAGAAGCTGAGGGATGACACCATGCAGATGAAAATGTGAGAATACGACTCACTTTGATTGGAACTGCATAGACAGATTTGTGGTTGAACCAAAACTAGGTGTTAGTCGTTGTCATGAATTTGGAAAGCAGATGATAGAGACCATCTGAAAAATGAAGGAAGGAATTTGACACCTAAGAAGTTATATAGAGACAGACCTAGCAGAGAACTCTACTCAGTGAAACCCAAGAAAATAAATCTTTAAGGAGAATGGAGTTGCATCAATATTGGTATGACACAAAAATCCAGGTGAATAAGGACTCAAAGTCAGTTACTGCATTTGGAAATTGGGTGACATTGACTTTTTAAAAGAAGTTTTGTCAAACTGTTGAAGACTGCACACAGATGACAAATCAAATAATAAATATTAAAAAATAGAAACTCTAAGTGTAGACTGTTCATTCAACAAATTTAACACGTAAAAAAGAACTAATTATTTTGTGTCACCTTTAAAATAACAAACAAGCTGTACAGAAAATAAACTTATTTGTTGTAAAGGTTAACTTTTGTCCCTGAATAAGAAAGATTTACTGCAAATAAAGGTAAAAGCAGCAAGGCAAAAGAATAAATAATTATGAAAAATAGGCATGAAGGAGTGGGTAAGGGTCAAAAGTAGAATCATTTCGTTGGCAGAAAATAATGGAGGCCTCTTTTTTTATTTTATTTTTCCACAGGAGGGAAGGAGACTTGATAGAACGTATCTTGCCTGATAGTTTCTCTTCTTTGAAATGGTTTGCACTTATGTGTCAGCATTCAGCTTTAGAGGTTTTGCAACCTTTATGTTTCACTGTAAAGCATGGAGCCTGCTTTTCTCATACAGAAGTACTACAGAAGTAATATTCTTCAGAATACTACAAAATTTTTCTGAACACTTTGATTTGGCTGATTGTGGTATACCTCTCTTTAAGAGGTGATTCCGTGCTGAAATTCAGCTTTTTGGAAAAATATTTTCCCTTGTATTTACTTTATGATGAAGATGTTAATTTATACAGCATGCCATTTCCCTTGAATAACTAGTAGCTCTTGATAAGTGGAGTTTTTCCTCAAACTCATGACAAGTGAATAATTACCTTGCCTCTATTCTTTTTTCAAATGCATATACTAAAAATAATAATAAAAGAAGGAATGTGTGAATGACAAATGATATAGATTAACATACATTTGGTAAAAAATAATAAATATGTATTTTTAATTAACCTTTGCCTTACCTCAAATAAAGACATAATTTCTTAAAATAGGGGCTCTACAGAATATTATTTTAAATATCATGCAAACAAATGGCTAGCCATCAATAAGTTTCTCATATTGATTATATGCATACAAGCATATAAATACAGAAAAATTTATCTTATATGCCTGCTGCTTTTGTTGAAGTTGTCTGGAAATCCTATTTTATAGTCCAGTTGGAGAAACAGTGGCCCAGTAATTGAGTTAAGAAGTTTCGGAGTCTGTCTGCCTTTGTCAACAGAAAAAATTATTGATTTGTTCTCATTTCAGGTTGTTGGTCTAATATTCCAAGTGTGGAATTGGTTCTAGATATTTCATCTCCTGCAAAAAATTGGAGCATAGCCCACTCCCGTATCTGACACTTACAGAGAAGACAATGGCAACTTGTTTTACTATTCTTAGCCCACATCAAGAAAGCTCATTACCAAGTTTCTGTTTTTCAAGTCTAAATCCCAAAATTCTTCTGGCGAAGATCAAATATCCACTCTTCATAAAGAAAACCAAAATCTCTTCCTGTGTGCTAACCTCACCATGTGACAGATGTCATATATTATAACATTGTTGTCGTTGTGCATGTTTACATTTAATTCAAGAACCAAAAAGTAAATAAACAAATGGGACCACTGTGCAAGCCCCAGTACAAGAGTAATTCTGTGTTCTGGTTTAGAGATTGGAAACAGATGTAAACACTTGTAATTATGCATGTTTCAGGCTGCCTCTCGTGCACAAGACCAGTTGCTTTAGTTTTTCTGAAGTGTAGAACAAGAGATTAAGTATGAGTGTATTAATCATGAAATACAGTTTTTAGGAAGGCCACTCACTTATGAACTTCTGGTGCCGCTCAGAAACAAAATGCTTGAGTCTCTTCTTTGTTTATGAAGCAGCATAATCAGAAGGTGGAAAGGAACACTAGGGGGTGGATTTGCTCTCTGCCTCTGCCACATTTCAGTCATTTGGGGTAGATGACATTTGGGGTTTGTTTACTGATACATAGACATAATATTGGAACAAAGTACCAGGCAACCACCAAAATCAGGCATTAACATGCATGTTGAACACCAACATCTATATTCTCTTTTTCCCTTTGTGATTGGGCCTTGATTTTCAGCTGATCGCAGTAGTCCTTGCTAAACATCCACTTTTCCTATCCTCTCTTAAAGCTAAATATGGCCACGGGACTAAGTCCTGGACAATTTCATGTACATAGACGTATGTCGGACTTCCAGGAAATCCTCTGAAATGTACTTCCTCCGTTCCTCATTTCTGCATGAATGACGTCCTTCTGAGAATGAAAGCCACGTGGTAAGAATGAGAGAGTATGTACACCAACAGGAGCTCATGACCGAAAACACTGAGAACACTGAAGCCATTTTATCAACCCTGCCTGGCTTACCTCCAAAATTCTTTTATGTGATAGAGAAACAAGCTTCTATCTTATTTAACCCACTTTGTTCGTTTGTTTGTTAGCAGCTGAACCAAATTTTATGCAAATTACACATTACATGCAATGAATCTGTATGGTGTGCTTATCATTGGCCAGGAGTTGTTCTATTTGAAGCTACAATGTTAGATAAGGATGGTCATGTTTAGCTAACAGTCTAGTGCAGAGGTCAGCAAACTAAGACCCATGGGCCAAACTAAGACCTATCTTCCGCTGACTATTGTTGTAAATAAAAATTTATCAAAAAATTGCTGCGCTCATTGTCTATTGCTGCTTATATGCTGCAAAGACAGAGTGAATAGTTATGAAAGAAACCCAATCATCTTCAAGCCAAAAATAAGTACTATCCGCACATCACAGAAAAAGTTTGCCGAACCTGGTCTAGGAGACTTAGGGAAACTAAGACAAATAAATAAACATTTGTAATAGTGTGTGGTATATGTAATAGAAAGGGTTCTAATTCTATATACAAGGCAGTGAATAACCTGCACTTCAGAGACTAGAAAATATTCCTTAGAGTTGGCAATAAGATGAACTTGGAATAATGACTAGGAGTTAACCAGATAAATGAGTTGATGGAACATTCTAAGTTAAGGAAACTGCATGAGTCCCAAACCTAAAAGTCACAGGTACTTTCAAGTGAAATGAACCCTGAAATATGGAAGAATAATGCTAACCTCAGAAGCGGCTATGGAGAAAACCAGGAAAGAGGTAGGTAAAGCTTAGAAAAGTCAATACCATCATTTACTTATTAGTGGACTTTCACTTTAAAACTTAGTTGTCTTTAATTTTGGTGTAAAGCAAGGTTAACATTTATTTTTGGATGCAATGAAATTAGACGCAAAGTGAATGAGAGTGTTGCAGGGGGTGAGGGAGCAGGTGCAGAACCTGGCCATTCACTGACCTTGCCTACCAGTCTTAGTTGCCAAAATTAAGTATGAATTACAAGCACTTGGGTTAGTTGTTAAATTATAGACTCCAGGACCCACCATTTAGAGACTCTGATTCAATGGTCAATGGTCTGGGCTCAGGCTTAGAAATTAGATATTTAAACAAGTAAAAAAGATCATTTCGATTAAATTGGTCCGGAGGTCATACTTCTGAGAAATGGTGCTTTAGTGCAGACCTCTACAGACAAACTTTCTGGGGTACTAGAATCATTCAGAATCTTAGGTGACATCTGTATCTAGTAAATACAAACAGAAGGGTGATATACTTTAATCTTTAGTTTAGAAGGTTTTCCAGTTGGCTCTGGTGCACAATAAGATTTCTAGAATATTCATTGCCCAAACTTTGATTTTTCTTGCACAACTCTTAGGCATTCAGGATGCACAATGCACAAGACACAGGAGCAAGAAGCAGGAGCTCTAAGCCTACCTGATTGAGTATGAGAAGGACAATGATATTAATTTGTAACCATGGCCAATTCATGTGTCTTGCCTCTGCTTCCCTCTTTCCCATCATTTGTCTCATGGATCTCTCACCTATTCCAGGGTTCTTCCTGACTTCACAGTTCTATGTGAAGAGAATGTCCTCCTAGAAGCCATGTAAGTAGCTATGTGCAGAGTTACTGTTTGATTCAAGAGCCACTTTCTTCGCTGTAAGTTTTGGAGTCACAGTTTCCAGCTGTGAACTAATCTTCTGTAATAATACCTGACATGCATGTAGAATTCAGCCCTTCTAAAAACATCTTAACATACATTATCCCATTTGATCCTGAAAAAGGCTCTGCAAAGTAGGTTTGGATTAGGGAATTCATTTTCCAGATGAGGAATGGGAAACTTTGATATCCCTGTAATTGGTCAGAAGAGAAACCTGGGCTTAGAACGAAATATACTGGCTCTAAGTCCGCAGCTTAAGTGTTTATGGGTATTTAACATATTAAAGGGCTATCCCATTAAGAAGTGAATCAGAGTAGATATAACGAAAATACTCATGCACAATAAGATAGCTGTTTTGCAATCAAAGGTCTTTCTTATCCATTTCTAATATAGCAGTCTTCCCAATACACTTAAAAATTGTTAAGATAGTAGATGTCATGCTACGTGTTCTTAACATCATTTTTTAGAAAAGACCAGATGACGTCCTAACAAATGTTAGTTGGCTCTACTACTGAGACTTATCTTAAATCATCTCGTCAACACTAACACTAAAAACTCTATTCTCTACATCAAGTCATATTGTTCACAGTATGAGGTCTATGTATGCCTTGTCTTATCTTCAAATTGTCCCAATGAATAAGTCAAGTTTTTCTCACTTATAAGTCATTCTCTAGCCCAGTAAAAAGAAACTCTTTTAGATAGCAGAGAAAATGCTCAGAGAGAGACCTGGTTTTAAATGTCTTAAAGTGTTGGGGTAGCACATGAGAGAGGTGATTTTTAACTAAAGAAACTAAAATGGCAGAGCTTCTAGAGGTCCCATAGCAGCTGGCACGGAGAAACTTACACAGGCTGCTGCTGCTGTTGCCAGTGCTGCTAGAATCCCAATTACTTATGATGCTGAAGGCACCCTAATAACCTTGGATCAAGAACAACTCTGAAACCGTCCATGCCAGAACCGCCAATACTTCTGCTGTCCCTAGTAACCTATGGTGGTTCCCTGCGGCTTCTGCCACTGCAAGAACCAGAAACAACTAATTTGTCTTCATCTCACTTTCTAACCTCCGACATTGTGCATCCCTTTGGTAGATGGTTAGGTAGAACCTCACCAGAAATCAGCTGGCAATGGAGTTTAGAAAATAAGTTTCCCACCTTCCAGTCTCCAGTGATAGAAAGAACACAGAAGAGCCAATGTGGAGGTTAGTCCCAACAGAAAATTCATGGCAGAAGCTGGTCTATCAAAAGGTTTAAAATCATCATATAGCTCACATGCTAAAAAGAATGAAATGTAAAATAATATATAACATTTGCAGGAAATAGGAACATGTATATTTAAAAGCTATCTGTTTAAATCTTTAGTTTCATACAGAACAGTGTAATTCTCTATATTATTACATTCCCCATAAAATAATGGTCAAAGGTAAAGTAATTCTAATCTATAAATCAAAAATAATATTCTTTTTAAAAAACCATTTAACTATTTTAATTTAAACAAAAAGTTTTCCAAGAAAAAATGTGCACACTGCAAGTATAGCTGTGTATATATTCATATATAAATATTATGATTTTATTCAAACATCTTTCTAAATGTATATCTGGATATTTTGATTTATGCATAATCTTCAGAAAGATGTTTGAATGTAGTCATAATTTGGAATTTCAGTTTCAGCTGAATATGTTTACATTTATTGGTCCAGAGGAAGACATATTTATTTTCAGGATATAGAAGTATAGGATTCTGAGTATTCATTTCATCAGTTGATTTGATGCAAATCATAAGATTTGAAGGGCTTAGAATCAAAGTTACATGAACATCAAAGGTACATTTCACAGTCTCAATCTGAAATGAGAAATATCTTTCCAATGTAAGTATACATTTCTTAATCTCCAGTAACATTACCTAAGTGATTTTCATCTGCATTTACTACGCAACTCAAACTTGCAGTTTAGCAGTGACTTTGAATTCTTTACTTGGACTCTATTTGGTGCACAAGGATACACTTTACCAGGACGTAACTTTTGAGATGTCATTTCCTTCAGTTCCTATCACATCTAAAATTGGCATTTGGTTAACTCTTACCAGACATTTTCTAAAAAAAAGCCACAATTGCAAAAACAGAAGTGTAGACCGACAGACATATTTTGTTTTAATTAAGTTTTTTCAGTGCAGTCCCATCTTAATATTAGTTAATGCAAGCATGAGCTGCTGTATGTGGAGTAAGGTGAAAATAAACCCCCAAGAAACTTTCTTCTCAGAGGAGAATAGAGATATGCACTTAAGTGAGTAAAAGCAGGAGGATTATGGAAAAATACTTGAAAAACATATATTTGGCCAATTTCCTTTTCTAGATGACAGAAATTGGAGAACTATACCTATTACCTTTAATAAAATTAACAAGGCAAAATAACAAAGAAAAACATACTAGAAAACTCGAATTCACATGATTTATTTATTTAAATAGATACAAGATTCTATTAATGATGCATTTATTCCAGACTAAAAAGCTACAAAATATTTTGGCAATTTCAAGAGACTAATCATGGGGACTTAGCGGAGAGGACTTATGGGAACTTTCTGTCATTTCCACGCAATTTTTCTGTAAACCTAAACTATATGGTAGAGCTCAGTTTACAACAAAAGGAGGAAAAAATAGATGTGCTATTGATGAAGAAGATCTCATAGGCAGGTGATTCTGAAACTTTAGCCTTATTAAAGTTACCTGCAGGGCATGTGAGAGAAATGCTGAGTGCTATCCTCAGAGTTTCTGGGTACTATTTAATAGGTTAAGCAGATACAACAAGAAATTTTGAATCCTCTGATATTTTTGCATGTTTTGTTTATTTTTATATTATTTGAAGTATTAAAGGAACAGCAGCACAAAGCTATTATTTTATTAAAATATTTAGGAGAATTCCACTAAGTCCTTAGTCAATTTTAAACATCTAACAGATGTTTAAAATTTCATTTGGAATTTTTAATGTATTAATTGTGTAAACAGTCTTAAAATGTTTAGAGAAAACATCGTAGTAGTTCTTTATACTTAATAAACTAAGCATTATACGAAGCATAGGTAGAAGTAATAGATTCATGTGCAAACACAAATTGACACAAATGTTTTAGATGACAAATGCAATAATCTAAACCATTGTGAATTTCTGCCATAATTTTGGAAATCACCTGCACTTCTATTCCTTTTCTACCTCTTAAAATAGATTTCTCCCACAAAAGAAAGCACAATCAATGCACAAATTATAATTCCATGCACTAAGTATATAGGAGAAAATAAAATCTTTGTGGCGTACTCTTATCTACTTAGAATTGGCCAACTGGGACAGCCAATGACCTTACCCCAACCTCTCAAGTAAGGAAGACTGAGGACTCCTGAGGTTGTGTTTCTTACTCTCCCTGCCTCATTTCCATAGCAACTGACCTTTCTCCCATCTCCCCAGTCATCTTAGGGCCCAGACAGAGAGTCTCTTTATGATAATAACTAGTTAATCTAGAAAATGAATTCATATTAATTAACAAATGGTGGAGAAAAAAATGATATTCCCTGCTTTCCAAGAAATACAAATTTATTTTAATAGTAATTATTAAGAGAAAATGTAAATAGTATCCTTACCTTTGATATACCTTGGAAGTCATTATAGTTATGAAAATTAATCATACTCAAATTACATTAGATTCTAAAGCAAGAATAATAAATACATTGCACTTATGCTCAATTACTACTTTATCTTATATCTGCAAAAGCCATTTATAAGGAAGTAAATCACTCCTATGATTTTTCTTGATACAGTGTCACTACAAATAAATCACAACTACAAAATTAGATAAACCACATGTCACCTCAAGCCTAGATAACAAATTTGTTGACAAGATCAAATACAGACTTATAGATGACTTCTGAATAATCATTTGAGTGGAAGATGTGTCAACAAATTTCCATATGAATCATTGTTTCCATTTTCATAAAAGGTAATGAAGTTCAATGAGTTAGTTATCTAGGTGAACAATAAAACATGCCAAAAACTTAATGGCTTAAAATAACAAATGTTTAGTATTTTTCATGAGTGTTTGGGTAGTTCTGCTAATCTAGGCCCAGACTCAGATAAACTTCTCTGGGATCACTAATCTGTCTGTATTCAACCAGCTGGTCCAGATAGCCTCCACTGGGCAACCCAGCCCTGCTCCATTGCTCTCCCATACTCCAGTTGGCTATCCTGGGCTTGTTGTCTATGAGGCAGAATTCCAGGGAACCGTGCTAGTACCCAAGTCGTCTTGAGGCATAGGAATAGATCTGTTGTATTGACATTTCAGCTACATTCTGTTGGTCAAAGCACAATTTTTACACCCAGATTTAGGAATAAAACAGAGATCATCCCTTGATTAAAGAAGCTGTAAAATTATAATGCAGGGCTGGGCGCAGTGACTCACGCCTGTAATCCCAGCACCTTGGGAGGCCGAGGCAGGCGAATCATGAGGTCAGGACATCGAGACCATCCTGGCTAACATGGTGAAACCCCTTCTCTACTAAAAATACAATAAATTAGCCCAGCTTTGTGGCGGGCACCTGTCGTAGCAGCTACTCAGGAGGCTGAGGCAGGAGAATCACTTGAAGCAGAGGTTGAAGTGAGCCGAGATCATGCCACTGCACCCCAACCTGGGTGACAGAGAGAGACTCTGTCTCAAAAAAAAAGAAAGAAAGAAAAAGAAAAAAATACATAATGCAAAAGGTATACATAAAGGGAGGAGTAGTGAATTAAGCCATTTTTGCAATCAATCCACTACAGTAATTTTCTCTAAATATAGACATGTCACAAGTATAATTTCAGAATAAATTATTAAGTGGATCTTGAAATATACGAGACACATCTGAATTTCAGAATGGCTTTAAACCAGATCATTTATATAATATGTGATGAAAAGATGGCAGCAAGTAGCTTTGAGTTGAGACTATAATTAGGCAGATTTGTAATAAATGAAATAGGAATATACAAACATGCTTACTTATAAAATAACGTCAACTTAAGGAAACATTTCCAGTGGTAGAGCATAAGGCTTTCTTCTCAGTCCTGTTCTGTTTAACACTTACCACTACTTATGAAAATATGACTATACATAAAGGTTGACACGAAGCTGGAAGGGACAGTATTTTGGATGACAATATTGGCTTCTAAACAAGGCCTCAACAAGGTGAAACTAAATCAAATGCAGCAAATCTCCCTGTAGATAAACTAAGGGACAGCAATAAAATCAAATCCCAAAATGTCCAATTACAGACCGGTTTAGCTGGCTAAGCATCTTAAAGGTTTTTAGATAACAGTGACTTCAATAATAATCAACAGTGTATATAACCTACATTAAAAAATCTTTGAATATAGGTTACATTAATATAAGAAAAGTGTATACTCTAGAATAAAATAATTGTTTTCTGTACCTCAATGCTCACTTTGAATTCACCCTACAAGTAAGCTCTTGAATAATATAGTTATCATTAGTTTTAGCACTATTTTTGTTATTGAATTTCAGTCGATTTTTCAGTGTCATTGAAAATTAGTTACTTGGGGCATACAAATTCTCATTAATTAGTAAGGGGCATTAAAAATTGGTAATATTTGGATGCAAAAAGAAGACATTGTATGTTTCACTTACTCTTATTATAAAAACATTAGAAATGATAGTAAATACTTATAGTATCTGTATCACTCAGGGTTCTCTAGAGAGACAGAATTAATGACAGGATATATATCCTATTATTATATATATACTAATATATAGTATGTATGTAGGATATCCTACATATATCTTATATATATCCTATTGTTATATATATACTAATATATAGGATATATATGATATCCTATATATACAATGCTATATATATCCTCTCTATATATCCTATTATTGGGTCTGTCTCTCTCAATATAGAGTGTATATACATATATCCTATTATTAGTTCTGTCTCTCTATATTTGGGAATATATATATCCTCAATATATATAGATATAGATATATTCTCTCTAGATAGATATATAGATATGTGTATCTATATATCTAGATAGATATATAGATATCTAGATATATAGAACTCTCTAGATAGATATATAGAATATAGATATATCTATATTCTATAGATATATATAGAGAGAATAGATATATATATTCCCTATATAGATAGATATATATAGAGAATAGATATATATATTCCCTATATAGAGAATATATTCTCTCTATATAGATATGTAGATACATAGATACAGAGAATATATATATATAAAGGGGAGTTTATTAAGTATTAATTCACATGATCACAAGGTCCCACAATAGGCCATCTGCAAGCTGAGGAGCAAGGAAAGCCAGGTCTGAGTCCCGAAACTGAGTAACTTGGCCGGGCGCGGTGGCTCACGCCTGTAATCCCAGCACTTTGGGAAGCCGAGGCCGGTGGATCACGAGGTCAGGAGATCGAGACCATCCTGGCTAACATGGTGAAACTCAGTGTCTACTAAAAATACCAAAAAAATTAGCCGGGTGTGATGGCAGCGCCTGTAGTCCCAGCTACTCGGGAGGCTGAGGCAGGAGAATGGCGGGAACCCGGGAGGCGGAGCTTGCAGTGAGCCGAGATTGCACCACTGCACTCCAGCCTGGGTGACAGAGCGAGACTCCGTCTCAAAATAATAATAATAATAATAATAATAATAATAATAATAACAACAACAACAACAATATTTGATTTCTATATGTGGGTGCTCCAGTGTTGGGTGCATATATACTTAAAATTGTTATATTCTTGTTGAATTGACCCCTTTATTTAATGACCTCCTTTGAGACTCCGTCTCAACAACAACAACAACAAAAACTGAATAACTTGGAGTCTAATGTTCAAAGGCAAAAAGCACCTAGCATGGGAGGAAAATGTAGTCTGGGAGGTTAGCACAGTCTAGTCTTTTCACGTTTTTCTGCCTGATTTATATTCTAGCTGTGCTGGCGGGTGATTAGATGGTGCCCACCCAGATTAAGGGTGGGTCTGCCTTTCCCAGCCCACTGACTCAAATGTTAATCTCCTTTGGCAACATCCAGGATCAATCCTTAGCATCCTTCAATCCAATCAAGTTGACACTCAGTATTAATGAACAGTGTCAGAAATAAAAACAAGGATAAATAACATAAGTTCTGAACTGTTAATACAGACATTAAATTTTAAAAATTACTATGGGCCACAATTGTTAAAATAATTGAAATCATATTTTATATAAAAACTGATGATACATGGTCAAATATATACTCAAAGGAAAATACATGTAAGTATTATTTATTATTTAAAAGAAAGGGATCGACTTCTGGTTTCTGCTTAAGGCATAGGAAGCTGGAAAAAAATGTAACTCCCACTCTCACAAAAGGAGAAATCATTATAATCTGTAAAATGATTACTGTTACTGAACCCATCAGATTCAAAATTTCGAGGTAATCTGTTCAGAGATTTCCAAAGACTTGGGGAGAAATATGACCATTAGGAAGTGACCCTCAGCCCCAGAATGAGAATAGTCTCAATCCTTGGGACCCAGGAATACAGGGTCTGCCAACCATTGAGACTAAACTAGGACAGCAGGAGAAACCCCCTGACTCTCAAGGGAGAGGATAGCAAGCACCAAGTATCAAGCAACAGCAGTCTATTTCTTATGAAAAGGCAATAACGCAAACAAACGGATGAGACGTACGCAGTAAGGGGAATCCTGGACCTGAGAGTGAAGAAGACTTAGAGGAAAACTTTGTGGCCAAATATGCATGTATAAGAAATTCTAGGGTGGGTGCAATGGCTCACACCTGTAATCACAGCACTTTGGGAGGGTGAGGTGGGAGGATTACTCGAGGTCAGGAGTTCAAGTCTACCCTGGGCAACATGGCAAGACCTCATCTCTACAAAAAATAAACAAAATTAGCCAGGTGTGGTGGCACGTGCCTGTAGTCCCAGCTACTCGGGAGCATGAGGTGGGAGGATTACTTGAGCCCTGGAGGTCGAGGCAGCAGTGAGTGGTGATGGCATCACTGCACTCGAGCCTGAGCAATGGAGCGAGACCCTGCCAAAAAAAAAAAATTCTAAAGGAATTTGAAGCCAATGGCAAATTGCAGGTAACTATAGCAACAGCAAAACCCAAACCCTGATAAACTTTGAATAAAGTTGACCTATGTCTAACACTATCAGCCAAGAATTTGGAGCCCAGAATACCACTGTGAACATTTTATATGTACTTAAAAATAATACACATTATGGATATGGAACGTTCACAATGTTAAGTCATATTCTGGGCCCCCAAAAAACTAAATCTGAGCAAATTAAATAAATTTAAATCAAATAAGATTTAACTTTAACTAAAGTGTAATTATTTTAGAAATTACTGAGATATCTGAAAACTCCTCAAATGTTTGTAAATTAAGCAGCACACTCCTAAATGCTTCATGGGTTAAAGAAGTTAAAGAAAAATGTTAAGATATTTTGTATTGAATTGAAATAAAAATACTGGTTATCAACACTGTGATATTCTGCTAAAAATACTTAGGGGAAAATTTATAGCATTAATCCTGATATCAGAAGAGAAAAATAGTCTCAAATCAGTAATCGAAAATCTTTTTTTTTTTTTTTGAAAATAACGAGAAGAGTAAATTAAACTCAGAATAAGCAGAGAGAATAAGTATCATAAGAAAATAAGTACATTTAAAATATAAAATAAAAAAGCAATAAAAAAGCAAAAGAAACATAAAGATGGTTCTGCAGGTGTAAAAACTTTTACTTCTTAGGATATCTGGCTGGGCCTGATAATGTGGAGCAAGATAGATTATTAACATATGAAAAGCATACAAATTTATATAAAATTTATGTGACACAGGAGCCCCCGTAAGGAAATAAAGACACAAAAAAACTGGCAAAACATAAATATCTTTATTCTAAGTTGAACAAAGGGAGGCAGTTTTTGAAAAGTAGCTAAACTATAGGGGAGGTTAAAAGAAGATAATAATTGTTTTAACAAGGTCTCTTTCTTCAGAATTATCTAGGCTATGACTCCCCATGAAAGAATGTTTCTTTTCTCCTGGAACAGGAAGGACATCTTTCACACAGGAGTTTTTCTCTTCTGTTTTCAGGAAGAAAACGTGAGAGATGAACGTCTGCTTACATGTGCTGTTTTTGAAGTGCTTTTAACTCAAAATAATCCTTATACCAAAGTGGCACATTTTAGAGTGGCATAGTCTGCTCCCACTTCAATTCTTTGAAAGTATCAATAAAATTGATAAAACTGTAGCCTAGCAACTCAAGGGGAAAAAAAAAAAAAAGAGGCAAGAAGCAAATTAGCAGCAACAGCAAAGAAAGAAGAGATATCCCTAAAAGCCCCAAGAAAATTAAACTATAATAAAAGGATATCATAAACAACTTTATGCTCTTAAGTTCAGCAACTTCAGTGAAATGGACAAATCCTTGAAAGACAACCAAAGTTCACCCATGAAGCAATGACTTGAATGGCCCCATAACTCTTTATAAATTAACATTTAATTGAAAAATATCACAGAGAAAAATTCAGGATCAAATAGCTCTACAGGTAAATTTTATCACACATTTAAGCAAGAAAAATTATCATTTCTAAAAAGAAAAATACTCTTCTAGAAAATTTAAAAGGAAACACTTTCCAACTCATTTTTGTCATGAAGCTAGCATAATCTGATAATAAAACAAAAGGCACTGCAACAAAACAAACTATGAAACATAATCCCTCATGAATATAGATGCAAAACTCCTCCATTAAATATCAGTAAATAGAATCTAGAAATGTATCGTAAGGTTAATACATTAGAAACAAGAGGATTTATCCCAGAAATGCAAATCTAGTACAACTTTCATACTTCAACAAACTAATTCACCAAATCAACAAGAGGAAGAAATCATCTCAAGAGATGGAGAAAAAGCATTTGGCAAAGTTAACAACCATGAATTATGAAATATCTCAGCAAACCAGGAACAGAAAGCTTTTACATATTGATGAATGCCTGCAGCAAACACTGAAATAGTAACTACTTCCCCTTAATATCAAGAACAAGGCATGATGTCCACTATCATTATTTCTGTTAACATCATACCTAATATCTTTTTCTGTACATAAGGCAGGAAAAAAATGAATAAAAGTCATTTCACTTGGAAAGAATGAATGAAAATCATCTCTATTCAAAGAGTACCTTATTATCTATACAGAAAATCCCAATAAATAAATAAAGGCAAGGAGACAGAGAAACGTGGAATAGGAAACAAGAAGAGAGAGAAATTATGTGAGATAATTATTCAATTAAATATTTTATGAAGAGAAAAACATAAAGATAGCAATTATAGAAAAATCGTATATTTAAATGCAAAATATGCATTAGAAAATATATAGACAGAATAATTTATTAAGAAATCTGAAAGCTATTTGGGAGGCCGAGGTGGGCGGATCACAAGTTCAAGAGAACAAGAGCATCCTGGCCAACATGGTGAAATCCTGTTGCTACTAAAAGCACAAAAGTATTATCTGGGCATGGCGGCGCGCGCCTGTAATCCCAGCTACTTGACAGTCTGAGGCAGGAGAATCGCTTGAACCCTGGAGGTAGGGGAGGAGGTTGCAGTGAGCTGAGATCGCGCCACCGCACTCCAGCGTGGCGACAGAGTGAGACTCTGTCTCCAAAAAGAAAAAAGAAAAAAATCAGAAAGCTAGATTAGAAATGCATATTCAAAGAAACCCCACGGATGGATCAATCATAGACAAAACAAACCAAGAAATAAAATTCAATACGTATATTTGTTAAAGGTGATATAATGAAAGAGAATAACATAAATATTTATAAATAATATACATAATTATTCAATTTAATAATACTAGAAAAATTAATAATTTATATGTCAAGTAAAATGTTTGAAAATTAGATTAACAAAATTTAAGAAGAATAATAGAAAACAATGAAGAAACAATCAGAGAAGATCTATTGAGTATTATCTTGGGCTCAGGAGTTTTTACTAATAATTTGTCTCTAGCTTTCAAAAAGCAGATCTTCAGTATTAATTGTTCTTCAGCATAGAAAAAATAGTCAACTAAATGAATAAATGCAAAACCTCCGTAGCTCTTTTTATAAAAGCCTAAAATTTAAACATCTCCAAATATAAGCTACATAAAGAGAGTAAGCAAACAAAAATAAATAATTAGAAACAACTTATTTTGGATTCTTTGTACAACTGTAGTTGTTCTCTCTTCCCACCTATCTACACATTTTGTGTTCATTCTAATTCTTTCAGAAATATTGGCCAGGCGCTGTGGCTTACGCCTATAATCATAGCACTTTGGGTGACCACTTAAGGTCAGGAGTTTGACACCAGCCTGGTCAACATGGCAAAACCCCCTCTCTACTAAAAATAAAAATAAAATAAAATAAAAAAAATTACCTGGGCGTGGCGGCCCGTGACTGTAGTCCCAGCTATTTGGGAAGCTGAGGCAGGAGAATTGCTTGAACCCAGGAGGTGGAGGTTGCAGTGAGCTGAGATCGTACCTCTGCAGTCCAGCCCGAGTGACAGAGCATGACTCCGTCTCAAAAAAAAAAAAAAAGCCTCACCAATGCAGTTGTGACACATGACCCAGGATTGATCAGTACTTACTAGTCCAGTTCATTAGACACAATAACCATCTAACTTAAGCAAGGACCATGCAAGTTCTTTCCTGATTGATTGAGTGTACTTTGAATAGGGAAATACTCTTTCCACTGGGGTTTCCTAGATGGAACGATGTGTTGCTCAGGGTGTTGGTAGTTAATTATGGAGTTTTCCTCACAGCTGAGTTAAGCAAACTGCAACACAGAGCGAGGTAAAGCCAAATGATAGAGAGAATAGACAGAGCCTTGATGAGTCCCCGGAGCCAGTGTCATACCACTTCAGCCAAGTTTTGCATTTCAGTTGGTTTTATTTTGTGTTTAATTTAGCTTAAAATTTACTTTTGTAATATTTCAATCATAAGCATTTCATCATAACCTATATATAATAAGAAAATGCTTATTACATTTTCAATGTTTCTTGACATTTATATCAAAATTTACACTTAATCTGAATTTACATTTGCATTCATTAAAACGTTAAAATATAAATACAGCTTGTGTGGTATGATCGTGATTTTTTTCCCCACATTTCCTTACTTTTATATTATTTTAAATTTAAATTTTTTTGCATATTGAAAATTAAGAAAAAATAATGCACAGAATCAACAGCAGGTTGACCTATACATTTAATTTAATTTTTAAATACATTAACATCCGCATGAATTCAAACTATATTTTCTGTGTGCGAAATTATCTTTCATTACAACTATTTGAATAAAACCATTATGCTAACTCCTTTCCTAACGAACCACAGGTTTAATTCTATCTTGTACAATAACTCAATAGGTTGTAGTCACAACCATGCCACTGTTAATTATTGTCATATTTTGATTCCTCTTATTTAATATATTATCAACAATAGGATTGCTAATTTCCACAGTTTAATTGATCTGTCATGACTTTTGATTGTTAGTTTTATGCACAAAATTCAATTACCCAGCTATTCAGAACTAAAAACTGTACATACCCCACTTCATTGAATTACTCTACATCCCCAGGTTTTATCCAAGATTAACACAAAGAACAGGTATATGGAGAATTACTGTATACTTTCAGTAAAATATATCAGTTAATTTATTTCTAAAAGTTGTCATTTGTGTTACTAAATGGCACATTGTGACAAGTATCTTTAAAATGTAGGGTATTTTTTACTGAAGTTCATTTTGATATTAGCATCTTGGTTACTAAATATCCTTTCGAACATTGGAAGTTTCTTGCCACCCGAAATCCTCTTAGTACTCCGAATCTACTATTAGGCAGGAAAGAAGTGCTTTTGTTTTTCCTGTCACGATCATGCTAAATTTTAAAATTGTACAAGTTGTGCTCAAATGTGAACTCATAAACCTCTTTTCTTGTTACTGTAGATACCATTATAAAATATTTAGTACTCAGATTAGTTTTCTCAGTGCTTTAAAATCCCTCAATATTCAAAAACAAAAGATTAAAACATTATATTGTAGTCATTAATAAATAAATTGTCCCCAGTGGAGAATCATATAAAATACAGTTAAAGAAATCTCCTGTTTCATTATCAGAGGATGACTATTTTTTTTTTTTTTTTTTTTTTTTTTTGAGACGGAGTCTCACTGTGTCTCCCAGGCTGGAGTGCAGTGGCGCGATCTCGGCTCACTGCAAGCTCCGCCCCCCGGGTTCACGCCCTTCTCCCGCCTCAGCCTCCCGAGTAGCTGGGACTACAGGCGCCCGCTACCGCGCCCGGCTAGGTTTTTGTATTTTTAGTAGAGACGGGGTTTCACCATGTTAGCCAGGATGGTCTCGATCTCCTGACCTTGTGATCCACCCGCCTCGGCTTCCCAAAGTGCTGGGATTACAGGCTTGAGCCACCGCGCCCGGCCGCCGAGGATGACTATTTTTAACGTGTATGCAAATAATCTTTCTCTTATATTTTGTATTTATTCATATACACTTAGAGGTCATGTATGTACATACAGAGATAGATTATTTATATAATCTTTTAGTCATTTATATACTCTCTTAGTCAATTTTTTTACTTTCATACTATTCTTTAATCATAAGTACGATATGTTAAAATAACCCTTTGCATATGTCTTAATTTCATGTTAAGCAGAATTTAGCACAAGTCAATTTTTTCAAATCGGGAAAAACTTCAATTTATGACATTCTCCATATACAATTAACAACATTAACAGATAAATTTGCTGCGGGAACTTTCAATATATTACAGGTTTACACTGTTTGTTATTTCTGTCAAGCTAGATTAATGTCTTTCCTATAAATTTAGCACCTTTATTAGTCTATAATTATTTCAGGAAAAAAGGCAGTGATTTAGTCAAATTCACATGAGAATGTTTTGGATTTTTTTTTTCTAAAGTCATCAGTTTCAAGTGGACCGTAGTGCAGCCTTTTCCAGTTTCAGAGAAGAATTTCCTTTAAGATTGGTGCCATTCTCACAACAAATTTCTTCCCATATCCCGGCCCAATGAAATGAAAAGTTTTATTTTGTAGTTCTTCTATCCCTGCCTTTTCTCCTCAAAAAACTTTTACATAAGCTAATATTTGGCAGCTATATTTCTGAGAATGAACTTTTTAAATAAGTCCACCCTCCTAATTAGTGCATAACCCGCCCCCTGTTCTGCCCAGTGTGCAGCTGACAAGAAACAGAACAATTTGACAGCGATGTGTGTGGTGGCCAATGGTTCTGTGGAAAACTGGAGGACAGGGAAGCTGAGTCGGTACTGTCTAGCAAGTGATTTTACATCAGCCAGTTTTTCTTAATAAAGGGAAATTCGAACCACAAATAGGATGATCAAAAATGTGGCTTTTATAATAAGCGCTGTTGTCATTATCTCACTCTTTGGGCTTCCTAAGAGAGACCACACAAGTTTCATAGACAGGCTATTGTGAGAATCAACAGTCGATTGTGTCCAGCACAGCACAGATATCATGAAAGGTTTTGGATAAGGCCACTTTCTATTTTTCCAAGTTGAAATTTAACTTTGCTAAATGTGTATGATTAAGACTAAATCTTGTTCAAATCCACACTGCTTCTCTCACATCTTCTCAATGCCTTGAAAAGCTCTAAATTTGTTGTAAAATGGAAAGAATAGCATTTTCACTATTTAACTCAAAAGATTTTTGTGAAAAGTGGTAAAATATGAAAAATAATTAACTTTAAACATGTACATAGAATATTATTATGCAATTATAGATAGTCACCAGCCCATCTTATTGGAAACTTCAGTACTAGATTTACTAATTCTACATCATTTTAGACTTTTTTCTGTCTTATCCGAACATGTGGCCACGGAAAGCTATCTTTGTTTCTGTTGGCTTTTTGTGTTTTCCAAGAAAATTAATAATATATAGCTATTTGGAGCAACATTGGAATATTTTCTATACCTAAGAAAACATGTCTCTCTTGATAAGAGTTATTATTTAGAATTGTATCTTAAAGTTACACCATAGAGATTTTTAATAAAATATTTTATTTCTCAGGGATATCTATAATTAATATTTAGTTATTAATTTAATAAGTGAAAGTGTCTCCATACTTATTTTAGGATGAATTTTTGTGTCTATCCTCTTTGTCTTAGTTTTCTATTAGTCTTTCCTCAGGCACTATGCTATGCAATATTTATATTTTGTTGTTTAGAAAGCTTAAATTCATTCCTAATCTCTTGCAGGATTAGCCTTAAGTAAAGTAAGTAACTGATTTTTTTTTTTTTTTTTTTTTTTTTTTTTTTTTTTTGAGATGGAGTTTTGCTCTTGTTGCCCAGGCTGGAGTGCAATGGTACGAGCCCAGCTCACCACAAGCTCCACCTCCTGGGTTCAAGCAATGCTTCTGCCTCAGTCTCCCGAGTAGCTGGGATTACGGGCATGCGCCACCACGTCCAGCTAATTTAGTATTTTTAGTAGAGACTGGGTTTCTCCATGTTGGTCAGGCTGGTCTCGAACACCTGACCTCAGGCGATCAGCCCACCTTGGCCTCCCAAAGTTCTGGAATTACAGGCGTGAGCCACTGCACCCGAACAGTAAGTAACTGTTTACACAGAGAGTTTTTATGGGTGTTGGGATTGTCCTACAACCAAAAACTGACCTTTATCCCCTGTAACTTATGCTTGAAAATTATTAATTTAGGCTAAATAGCCCCATAGTGAAAGGAGTACTAAAAGTCACTATAAAATCAAATTTATTCTGAGCAAGTTTTGGTAAAGATGAGAGGAAAGGCTAAAGATCCTGAGACCCAAGAAGTTGGGAGAAGTAAATGGTGCACCCAATAAAGCTTTATATGCTAAAGTTTGAAAAACTAGAACTAAAATTAGAAGCTGTTTGTAGCTATCAATAGATGGAGTGTTATTTTTTATACGATATGAAGAGGGGAAAACAGGGAGATGGGAAATCAAGGTAGTCAAAATGCACAGTAAAGGGTCTGTTTTCCAATTCCACTATTTTTCTTTCAATGTGAGCAGATTTAAGTAATAACATTGACGGTCTTATTTATTTGTTTATTTTTATTTTATTTATTTATGTATATTTTTTGAGACAGAGTCTCACTCTGTCGCCCCGGCTGGAATGCAGTGGTGCGATCTCGGCTCACTGCAACCTCTGCCACCCCACTGTTCAAGCGATTCTCCTGCCTCAGCTTGCCAAGTAGTGGGACTAGAGGCACGCACCACCATCCTGGCTAATTTTTGTATTTTTAGTAGACACAGGTTTTCACCATGTTGGCCAGGCTGGTCTCGAACTCCTGACCTCAAGTGATCTGCCCGCCTCGCCTTTCAAAGTGCTGGGATTATAGGTGTGAGCCACCACCGTTCCTGGCCAATAATGTTGATGATTTTAATGCGACAAAATTAAGAGGCAGATGATAGCACCAAGCTGATAAAAATGTCTTTTTGCAGCATTTCTGCTCTTCATGTCAAGTTTTATTTTCCTTTTATCTCTAATCAAGTAGAATCAAAGAATTTTTTGTTGTAATTGAACATTTCAGTTTTCAAAATAGCATTAAAATCCATCATTTTCTGTAAATTACTTAATGAAGTAAAAATGCAGGTTTGTTTGTCTTAATTGAATTTGAATGTAATATGAATGGATTTTCAGCATGTCAAATCAACTCAGTCTGGAACAGCATACTGTAACAACTGAAAGGAAAGTTCTTTTGAATCTTATTCATACTTAAAATAGAGTAATAGGACTTTCAGATTTAAAAATGTTTGCAAAACATTACAAGATAGAAAGGAAATAGACTTTTAATTTAAGTGTATTATTATATCTCAACCAATAGAAGAGTGTATTCTAAAAAGAGCTTTTAAATCCAATTCAGTTAATTAAATGTTCATATAATTTTATTAAGCATTAACTTTTTAATATAAATGACTAGTTAAACCAAACTCAGTAAACTAGAAAAGTAGACTTTAAATGTGTACTCTTAAAATGCCTAAAATCACTTATGTATGGTGTGTAATCAAACTCACTGTTTCTTTTTCCCTCATGATAATTTTTCACAATTGTTTAGAGTCTGCTTATTATATGACTTAACAAAACATAATTTTCCCCTGACCACCCCAATCCTCAATGTTCTCACCTTGTTATTATTCCTTTTGCATGTATTATAAGCTTCCTTATGTTCATTGTTATATTCTCATGGATTTATGGCTGAACTATTGCCTTGTACTGAAGGTCTTTCCAGATCAAAACTACTGCTGTGTCCTTTTCATAACACGTGGCTTGTTTTTCTCCTTCTGTGGTTGATATCCAAAATGGTTTATTATTGATAATACTTGAGAAAACATTAACCAAGTTGAGAGTTTAAGGAGGTTTAAATGTAGAGCAAATCATCACTAATTAGTTTGTTTAAAAACTGAATTTAACCTTGATAGAAAGTTGCCTGGAAATAAATACAGAACGTTGTTAGCAATTTGCTTACTATTATTTGAGGGTATTTATTTCTTCCAGAGATTATCATTTTTATGATAAGAAAAATAAAATATAATTTATACATGTTTTCTTTAAATGTTAATTAAATAACTAAGGTCTGCAATAAACTAGAAGAGTATGTACTCTAAGTAACTTAATAGAGTACAGCTGATATCAAAGGGCAGCTAGTAAAAGAAGTAATCAAGTATAGATGGGTGGACACAGTTTGCTATTTTACACTGAGTTGATTTAACATCGTGACAGCTAAATGAGGCCAGTTGCTTATACAAATTAGTTCATCAGTAAACAAAATCTTTTTGTGCAGAAATATCTGAAAATCAAGGAAATGACTTTTTTTCTGAACTGGAAAAAAGATACTTCTTTCAGAAAAGTGGTCATAACAGGCAAATTCATGATAAATGAGAGATGTACACTGTGTTCTCGAAGTTGTGTTAGGGAGAAGTAGAGTTGTAACTGTGGTAGGGCATGTAGCACACAAAGAATTGATGAGCTAGTGTGGTGAAATTAAACAAATGTCTTCTGGGAATCATAAAAATTTCATTGGAAGAGCTAAAACAAAAGTTTGTTTCGTTTTGTGTTTGGTACTTGGAGTCTAACATCTGTGAAATTGTCAGAACTGGTATTGCATTAGCAAACTTTGGAAGAATTAGTAAATTCTCTCCTGAAACAGGTGAAGAACATCCTGATAAGTTGCAGTAGTATTTGATGACAACTCAAGATGACTGAGTGCAAATTTATTGTAAGAACGTGTTTATTATTTTAAAACATATTTTTGTAAGCCATGAATTATCTTTCAAATTCAAATGTCATGGTAATGTAAATTAATATTTCTGCTTAACAGATTTAATAGAGAGCTATATAGAAACAATACATGATTTTGAAAACCTTCTATTTGATATGGAGATCTATGCTTATAAATGCCATAGATATTGAGCTTTCAGGATATAAATTACAAGCATCACTTACCATGAGATAGGAATAATCATGATAATAAGTACATTTTCTGAAGGGATTACTTAAGGGCAGTGAGACGCTCAGCACTAACAACTGAGACGCTGAGATTTTTCCTTTTTAAGTTAGTGGCAGAAACACTATAGATTTGAGTCTAGAGATGTCAGGCTCCAAAAGGTATGTAAATTTTAAGATTATTACTTCGGAAGGAAAACAGCAATCTCTAGTACATAAGCCTTTTAAATGTCAACATAAAAAGTGTCATGAAATGTTTCAGTAGGATTTACATAAGCAGAGGAGAGAAGGAAGGCAACTTCAATGAGAGTAATATCTGGTAATGCTCAGAACGTGATAGCCATAAATTAGCTCATAAGTGATTTAAACTTTTTTTAAACCTGTGGAATTATATATGATGTCCTTTTCTCCCTTTTGTTCTTAAAGGAGACAGAGCTTACATTTTTACAGTGCATTCACTGGCATATCTTTCTAGTATGTTTCAAGTGCTCATAATTCCTCGCCCTTTCCTGCTATTGCTCTCGCTCTGACCTGAAGAAGGAAAAAACAAAATGGAACTAGATGAAATTCAATTCTTTCAGTGGCCCATTATTCCCCCAGCATTGCTGCTGTTTCAAAAATCTGCTTCTGTACCGCTATTGAAGACTAGGACTTAGCAGACTGGAAAGGTGATCAGATCACCGTCAACCATGAAGGAGCTATATATAGTGAGGATGAGGCAGAGAAAAGACACTGGGAGAGGAAAGCAGAGCACTTACATCATAGGACTCCAAAGCTGAAAATACAAGTCTGCAAAACTTAGAAAAAGAGTAGTCTTCAGAGAGGGAACTATTGATGAAAGCAGGCTGTTGATAGGTGAACAAAGGACGCCTTTGTGTGAACACTGGCTAATTAAGTCTTGCAATGACTACAAAGAGATTTCTTTTGTGTAGAGGAGAGAGACATATAAGAGTGATATACAAGTTCAGATTGAAAATACTTATTCATATTCTTTGGGGGAAGGGCCATTTGCCTACTAAACAAAACGAATGCCGCCCATTTTTTCGCTTTGAGCAAGCATGGGGAGAGTGGGAAGAGGCAGGCTTCTAAAGTAGGTGAAATTGTTGGACATGAAAAGTGCCTTTGACTCACGGTTTCAATGGATTTAACCTTTATTAAATATAGAACCCCTATCAAAATAGCTATAAGCTGAGAGAATTGCTTCCAATACACACTCCTTTTCTTAGTAGTCATAGAAAAAACAAAGCTTGATAAGCTCTTGGGGCTGGAGTATTCTTCTCCCATATGGGAGTTATTATTTCCAGTTCAGTGTGTCTCAAAGTAGGGGTCAGGTCTCCCAGAGGCCATAGGGGTTTGAGAGGGTTAACACAGAACAGAACGACAGAACTCTGAAGTGATCAGTGTTGATGATGGTAGTGAACTCTGAGCTATATAAACCAGATGAAAGGCCTCTACTTACCAGCCCTGGGCTTCACTTGTCTCCTAGCAAATATTCAAATATGTTCCCTCTCCAAGAGGGGGCTCCAAACTGCTATTTGATGGCTACAAAGAAAAGTTTATGAAAATCAGAGGATGCTTCTAGCCAGCACCAGAACCTGAAAGCAGTAGAGCAAAGAGGAAAGACATTGACTTAGAACGGTTCTAAATGTGTAAAGGAAGTTAGCAAACCTCTATGGAGACATAAACCAAAGTCTCAGGTGCTCCAAATATTCTGGGCCCGGAAAATACAGACTTCATCCTTTTTATTGGCTCTTGCAGTCTACGCAGAAACATTACATTTCATTTCAGAACAGTAACCTCATCTTAGAAGTGTCTCAGGAATCCATGGAATAAGTAAAGGGATTTTGTTCTTAACCACCTAATTACTGTCTATTTCCTGAGCCCTTTCTCATGCTCTTATAATCAGTGACAAATGAGCAAACCTAGAGGTGGGATAGAGATTTTGATAATCATTACAATCAGACCTTTCATCATTCTCAACCTTAACTCATAGACTAGCAAAGGGCTCTCTTCTTTTTCCAGCCTGTTGACACCTATAGTAATTATTCCCAGGAAGGTAACTCTCTGAGGCACTATTTCTGTTCTCCTTAACTGAACAAGTACCAGCTTACACACTACCAGCATTGATGAGCAGTGACGCCTTCCTGTCAGCTAGGTAATTTGTTGGCAGAAAATGCCACAGACACTTTAAATTTTCCATCTTTCAAAATTTCTCATGCAAATGAGGCTCAGTAATTAGTGCTGACCTTCCAGTATTACCAGTTGTCAATCAGCTGTGCATCAGGTTCAAAGATTCTCTGCCTTATTTTATGCAAAACACGGGCATAGGAAGCATCCCTGGAGCAATACGTATGTCAGAGGGCAATGTTCTAAAAGTTAGCCTACTGAGAGAATCCAAGAAGAACAACATGCTTAACTTTTAAAAAGTATTATTTTTCAAAGCACTGTTCAGGAAACACTTGTGTCAGTATTATCATGATGTTTGTACCAGTTCAGATTCTGAAGCCATACTCAGGCCTGCTAAACAAGAATAACTGCATATGAGATCCCTGAATCTGCATTTTATACAAGTATCTTGCAAAAAATCCCTAATGCTAAAGTTTGGGAGTGATTGGTAGGGGCATGCATTCATAATGGTAAGGCCAGAGAGCACTTTTTCCCATCGCTAAATCCAATAAACATTATTACATCTCATTTATGCAAGATGTCACTATGTTTATTAACACATGAGCAAGGTATGACACTTGCTCTCAAGGATTACTTTATCAATCTAAGAAACATATTAAATCAAGGAATATAAAACAGAAGCTGTAGAAAACTATTTTTAAGAGTGGAATACATGGTACGCACTAAGAGAATGCCATAAATTTGAAAGTATCTGCTTCTTTGCTCTGCCTACAGTAAGATGTACTCTTAAGGTTATATGTCTTTTACATTTAGCAGTCAAATTTATAATCAAAACTGTAGCACAAATTTTAAAGATATAGTCCTAAGCCCAGGACCAACTAATGAAATGCTTATTCTCTGGCAATCTGTGAAAACATGCACTTGGAAAGTTTTGTTTTCAGATAGGTGCAAATATAGGTGAAATATTTGAAATTTAGCCTGTCAAGGAATCTGTAACTCTTCTAAAAATACCTGTTTCTTAACCAATACATGACAGCTGATTTATCACACTCTTTTATTTTTGAAAGAAATCAAAGATAGTCCAAAAGACTCTTGAGATTTTTCCATCCAGGGAAAAGGGAGTATCAGTAGATTAAACGTTTATTAGCAGAAAAAATAGAATGATCTTCTTAAATATTCACAAAATGAATAAATCAAACTTACCTGAAACTCAAAAATGTGCATATAGTCTGAGAAGGTTTATTTTACAACAGGATAATATATGGATATCTTTATTTATTTGTGTTTATTTTATAAGGAATTAAAATTTTAATATTGCTAGAGAAACATTCATATCATTCTCACCATCAAGATCATCTAGGCGATAAGGAATGTCCAAAGAAGCCTATTTACATTGACTGAAATTGTTACCTGACCTTTTTAAATTGTAAATGTATGAGGCCTGATTATTTCCCACTGTGCAGGGTGTTTCTCTTGGGCAAGGTCTAACAACTAAAGAGCCATTTGCTTGTTGAGAAAGTGCTGAATCTGTAAATGCTGACTCAGCCAGGCAGGAGGTGGTAAGATTAATGGACACCAACCGTAGGGAAAAGCAGTCCGTGAGTGTTAAGGGCCTTGGTGGGAGAAACATTCCCCTAGTGAAAGAGAGAACACACACTTCGCCCTTCCCTTCACCCCATGGCCAGACATCCTGTTCTCGATGTCTCAGTCCCGTGTGGTGGTACTATTGGAAATTTATATCTCTGTTCAGTAATGATTCAATCACACCAACTCATCACACATCTTATCATAAACTTTAACTGCCGTGATACTTTTAAATGGGGTCAGTTTTATTTTCATCAATAACATATGAATTCTGCTTAAAATAATAAGCACAATTGTAACAGTCTATCAAACTACATATGAAAACAAGATATGCTCAAGGGCATTTCTTTAAGTACAGCTTAAAATACTACAAGGTATTGAGGAAAATACTGAATAGCCATGCAATGTAAAGGGATAACAATGGATTATAGGAAAATAAATGTCATACCACCTAGCTGCTTTTTGATCCCTTAAGATGTATTTAAACTGTGCATAGTGTGAGAGAATAGAAACGTGAGGGGTTTTCTGTGTTAGACAAAATACGATTCGTATTTTAACAGACGTGTTCAATTGTATTTGCAGTCTGAAAAATAATACACATCTTGCATTTCACATTTACTTTTCATCCAGGATGTTTGACATATTAACATATTTCATTAACATCCCAAAGAGTGACAGTGAATGAGCAGCACTGAAGGGATTAAACCATGTTTAGCTCACAATTTGTGAATATGAGCAGTTCAATTTCAACACTTCACTTAATTCAGTTGATGTTTTAAAATATTAGAGTTTTGCAGGTACAAAATGCAACTTGTTAATTGTGTAAATATTTACTAAGTATCTACTATGCTCCAGGTGCTGTTTCTAGCAACTGTGGAGATGGTAATAAATAAATGACTAATCAAGTGTAGAGTCATGCTATCGTCAAGTGAGGGAAAAAAAGGAGAGTTAGACTTTCAAGTCAAGTTAGATGTAATTAAGAATAAACGTCTTCATTCTATGGTTTTCCCAAAAATAAGTAAATATTACATTTTTTGTTTGTTTGTTTCTTTTACCTGCCTGCACTTTTGCCTTTACTCTTTTCCTTTGTAAAGTCAGTGTTTCATGGATAATATCATGAGAAACAAAATTAGGACCTCAAATAAATTCATTAAATTTCTCTGAGCCTCAGTTTCCTGGGATAATTTATAGAGTTTTCCTGATGAGATAAACTGAAGTTTCATCTATGAAAAAGCACATTGTAAACTGTATAAAGACAAAAGACTTGTAGTCTAGCAGGGTTTTGTGGGCTTCCAGGTGAAC
This sequence comes from Theropithecus gelada, assembly GCF_003255815.1. Classification (NCBI taxonomy): domain Eukaryota; kingdom Metazoa; phylum Chordata; class Mammalia; order Primates; family Cercopithecidae; genus Theropithecus; species Theropithecus gelada. The sequence goes on along the minus strand of NC_037669.1, from coordinate 13,602,785 downwards.
CTTATCAATGTTAAATCTAAGAGAAAATGTTTCAGTGAAAACAATTTATAGACAGCAACCACAAATGTGTAGGAATGAGGAAATTTTTGTGTATTTCACTTCCAATTTCTTATTTTTTTTAAGGTCTACTTTTCTAAGTAGAAAGAGGTAAATGTGAAAAAGAGGTAAATGTTAGTAATAAAGGGAAAAATCAATTAAATATATTTCTTCAGCTGAAAAACTTAAACTCAAAATACATACATATGTATAGTAACTTATGATACCTATAAGACCTCATGTTTTACAAGCCGGTTGTAAAATCTCTCTTTTATACTGTCTCAAAGGAACAAGTCAAGAATGCAGGCGTAGGAAACTCATATGAAATTTAGTTGAGTTATGACTAATGGTGCTGTGAACAATTTGTCTTTAGAAGAACAGTGAGTAGATTAAGATTTTCTCCGTTTTCATAAAATGTTTTTATTTGTAATCATCCTTTTAAACACAGGTATATGTATTGTCTTTTTCATCTGTCTGACTTAATTTGCAGAAAAAGTTGGATGGAATATCCTGATTGTATTTATCTTTTTAAATCACTTCTGGTGGGAGTGCTTATCTTAGCAAAAAGCATGAGGGAAGATAAATTCATTCCACTTGGGAAAAGGTTCAGATGTCCCTGTTGTTTACTAAATAACTAAATGAAGCAATAAGTCATGTTATCACTTTCTATAATATCTTCATATTAATACAAACATGTTCTTTCTCCAAAAATATTTATCAGTGTTAACTGTTTTAAATATGTCTCCCACTTAACACTTTAAAATTTAATCTCTAAACCATTATCTTCTTCCTGGTTCAGCAGGAAATTCTGCCTGTCATTAAATCAGTAACCCCTTATGTTTATGAGTAGCAAGAACTATAAGAGCCAGACGTATGTGTAGAGTAAAACCTGTCTAATTAGCATCACTCGTCACATTACCGTGTGTTGACAAGAGTCTTTCATAGGATATCGTATTTTGGCACATGTAATGGATGATACAACGTAGACTAGTTCATCATTATTATTTTATCTTCCTCATATAACTTCTTCTCAAGCTTCTTTCTTTTTTCCTTTTTCTTTTTAACATTTCCCAAATTACTTGCAGCATCCTGACCCATAGGTGCCTCATTCTTCCTTCTTGAGGAGAGATCACAGGCAGTACTAAGTCTGAATATGTTAACATTTTTATATAGTCGAACCTTGTACCTCCTCTTTTACAATTGTGTCCGTTGCTTTAGATCTGCTTCAGAATCTGTAATTCACTGTCCAGGATATCAGAAACTGATTGAAAAGTGTATAAAATCCAACCACTGTAAGTACAAGAAAAAAAAAAAAAAAGGAAAAAAATGGTGGAAGAAATAACCTGCTTCTAATAATGCAATCTAATAGTTATTTTAATGAAGTCACCACACCTTGAAATCCACAAGCACGTTTCCTGGACTCAAGTTTCTAAGATTCTACTTTGCTATTGAGAGAACAATAAATAATATAATTGGGCTTTTTATTATGCAAATAAGGCAATATATGTGTAATAATCTTTTTGTGCAATTGAAACTAACTTCCATTTTTGTGTAATTGATAGGTAATTGTATTTCCTTTTCAAAATCAATGTTGTATAGAGTTTTTTTTTAAACAATTATCTTATATAACGTTAAGGTAAATGTACAATGCAGATGAGCTTATTTTTAATCCTCTGAATAAGAAAACAATTTTAAATAAATAAATAAAACATATGTATGTTTCTATTAATTGCGAGATTAACTCTGAGTAAATGAAATCAATTAATTTAAATAAACTACAATAATTGTCATGGGAAATGTCAGGTCCAGAATTCTTTCTTTTTTTTTTTTTTTTTTTTTTTTTTTGAGACGGAGTCTCGCTCTGCCGCCCAGGCTGGAGTGCAGTGGCCGGATCTCAGCTCACTGCAAGCTCCGCCTCCCGGGTTCGCGCCATTCTCCTGCCTCAGCCTCCCGAGTAGCTGGGACTACAGGCGCCCGCCACTGCGCCCAGCTAGTTTTTTGTATTTTTTAGTAGAGACGGGGTTTCACCGTGTTAGCCAGGATGGTCTCGATCTCCTGACCTCGTGATCCGCCCGCCTCGGCCTCCCAAAGTGCTGGGATTACAGGCTTGAGCCACCGCGCCCGGCCCAGAATTCTTTCTTATATTGTTTTTGATCATGTATTCTTTACTAAATTTCAGCAGAAGTTAAATTAATATGTTTTAGATTTTAACTCATTTATCTTATTTGGTTACATGTACCTTACTTCTTTTTGTATTTGTAACTATTTTAGATTTTTATGACTTATTTTTCTTTACATATAGTTTGGAGTCTAGAATATAAAATGGAGTAACAAAAAATAGGCTAGTCTGTCACCCATTTGCTTTGTGGAATTGGCTATCACTATTGTGCAATATATCGTAACATTCATTCTGGGCATCTGTTTTCTTCTTTGCCATCATTTTGGTAAAACTTCTGGCTGGTGAAGACAAAATGTGAAAGTGGTTAATGAGACAAAAAAATAAATATATACATTTTCCTGGATGGTGATAGGTAAGAGTGTTTAAAATGCACAATACATCATTCAAAAGTTTATTTTTAAATAATCACCCGTAAGTGAATTTTGATTAAAACCACTGGTACTATTTGAGAACAAAACCAAGACTAGATTATATACTCATCACAGATCAGGAGAAAAAAATGAAGGAAAACCTTTCATCTTGCTATTTGCAACTTTCTCTATTGACAAAGGCTTTATTACGGTCATGTTTCATGCCTCATTTATTATGGTTTTAAGGACTTTTTCCTAGAGACTCTAACCCAAGGAAAAAAACCATGTATTTTCTGTAGGTGATTTCTCTTTTTTGGGTACATTTCTTGGCTCTTAAATGCAAATTGCAACACACTTTTTAAGTGAACTGTTTTACTTGCCTACTCTAAGTTTTAGGAAGTTACAACCTGTACATGGGTAAAAGATTATAGTACAAAGAATACTTACAGAACCCAGATATGTCAGTAAGTTCAACTTAGGTAACAAGTTATGGCTTAGTCTGTTTCATGATGCTATTACAGAATCCCCAAGATTGCTTAAGCTGTAATAAATAGAAATATATTTGGCTCACAGTTCTGGAGGCCAGGGAGTACAAGACTTAGGGGCCTCATCTGACAAGGGCTTTCTTGCTCCATCATCCCATGGTGGAAGGACAAAACAGTACATGTGCAAGAGATAGGGAAGGGAGCCAAACTCTTCCTTTTATCGGGAATCTGCTTCCGCAATAACCCACTCCAGTGATAATGGCATTAATCCATTCATGGTGGAAGAGCCCTCGTGACCTAATCACGTTTTAAAGGCTCCACCTCTCAGCACTGTTGTATGTGTTTCCAACACATGAACTTTGGCAGGCAAACTCAAACCATAACAAGTTACTTAGACAATGTCTGTTTCTGGATTTTTGTTCATTGTTTATTGCTGTTTTATTTCTGAGTTACATGTTTTCTTAAGATATAAATTTATTCTAATTTTGTACTGTAAGAGAGTTTAACAAAATACTTTTTCTGTTCTAACCCTTAATACAGAATGCAGTGTTTCACTTCTGGTAACCAAAATATGTATAGATTTCTCCCCACCAACAACCAGTTCTCCAGCAGATACCAACTGGCAGTCACATAATTCAAGTGAATTCTGACACTACATACGAGGAGTAAGCATCAGATCCCACAGGTGAAGTACTCAGGCCCACTGGACTGCTTTGGTTCACATGCCAGTGGCCAACCTTAGGTTGCTTTGCCTGTGTGTCTGACCAAATAGCAATACATATGGAGTTCCTATGACCTCCTCTCAGGTTGAATGAATTTGCTAAAACACTTCGCAGAACTCGTGGAAACACTCCACTAATATCAATTTATTATATTATAATATTGTTATTATTATTATTATTTGAGGCAGGGTTTTGCCCTCTTGCCAGGCTGGGGTGCAGTGGCACAATCATGGCTCACAATAACCTCAACCTCCTGGCTCAAACAATCCTCCCACTGCAGCCTCTTAACTAGCTGGGGCTCCAGGTTTGCATCACTACTCCTGGCTAATTTTGTATTTTATTTTGATAGAAATGGGGTTTTGCCATGTTGCCCAGACTGCTCTTGAACTCCTGGACTCAAGAGATCTACCTGCCTTGGCTTCCCAAACTATTGCCAATTTATTACAAAGAATATTTTAAAGGATGTGAATAAACAGCTAGATTGTGAGGTACGTAGGGTGAGATTCAGAGGGTCGGAAGGGTTCCAAGGTCAGTAACTTCTGTTCCCTCATATAGTTATGGTGTATCTCCCTCTCGAATGTTGGTATGTTCTTTTTCACCAACTTGGAGGCTCTCCAAACCCAGTCCTATTGTATTTTTATGGAGGTTTCATTACCTAAGCATGACTGATTAAATCATTGGCCATGGATGTTAAACTTAACTTTCAGTTCCTTTGGTTCCCATCTTGAGGGTATCCAGAAGCTCTCAGCCATCAGTCCTCTAATTAGCAAATAAAAAGATACTTAACTCGTTGGAGATTCCAAGACTTTTAAGAAGCTGGGTGCCAGAAAACAGTTTGAAGATCAAATACATATTTCTTATTATAAATCATATTATCACAGCAACATTTCTACTCTACAACAAATATACAGACCTATATAAACTTAATTTCCCCCACAAAATTCTCAAAGATCACACCACTCTTGGAATACCTCTATCTCCTAACTCCATGACTTAATTCCATTATATGTTTTCTGACCCCTCCAGTGTGTCCTAATTGAAGTCCCTTGTTATCTTTCTCATGTAAATACAAGTAAAGGAAAAAATAAAGAAATATAAAAACCAATGGGAAACTTATCACCACGCTGCAGATTAACGAATAGAGAAACAACATCCACATTGAAAATGAATTCCATTTTTGGTTAGTAAATCTTACATTTATATTGATTTCCATCATAATTTTAAATAAAATATTCTTTCAGATTATAATCTTATTTCATCATAATTAAAGCAAATCACAAGTTTTAAATTTAGTCTTAAATCATTAAAGTACTTAACAATGTAATAAATATTGGATATATATTAAATATTATTCAGCATTTAAAATCAATACATATTTAAAAATAAGTCTGAGTAGAGTGGCTAGGCCGGGAGCAGTGACTCACACCCATAATCTCAGCACTTTGAGAGGCTGAGGTAGAAGGATTCCTTAGCCCATGAGTGTGAAACCAGCCTAGGCAAGATGGAGAGACCCTCCATGGTCTCTTTAGTAGAGACCCTCATCTCCACCAAAAAAGAAAGAAAGAAAATAAGAGACAAATAAAAGAAAAAAAGAAAAAGGAAGGAAGGAAGGAAGGAAGGAAGGAAGGAAGGAAGGAAGGAAGGAAGGAAGGAAGGAAGGAAGGAAGGAAGGAAGGAAGAGGGAGGGAGGAAGGAAGAAGAGAGAAGAGAGAGAGAAAGAGAAAAGGGAAGGAAGCAAGGAAGGAAGGAAGGAAGAGCAAGAGGGAGGGAGGGAGGGAGAAAATATGACAACATATGAGTGGATAAAGAAAGTGTGGTACATATATACAGTGGAGTTAAAAATAATAACATCTTGTCATTTGCAACCCCATGGATAAAACTGGAGGCTGTTATGTTACGTGAAACAAGCCAGGCACAGAAGGACAAACTTTGCATGTTCTCACTTATTTGTGGAGTTAGAAATCAAAACAATTGAATTCATGCAGATAAGAGTAGAAGAATGGTTACTAGAGACTGGGAAAGGTAGTGAGGGGGCAGTGGGGGCGGGGGAGTTGGAATGGTTATTGAGTACAAAATATAGGAAGAATAAATAAGACCTAGTATTTGTTAGCCCAATTAGTCAATAATAATTTAATTGTACATTTAAAAATAACTAAAAGCGTATAATTGGATTGCTTGTAACACAAAGGATAAATGTTCGAGGGGATAGATACCCTACTTATCTTTATGTGATTATTATGCATTGCATACCTGTATCAAAACATATCATATAACCCATAACTATATAAACCTACAATGTACCCACAACATTTAAAAATTAACCATTTCAAAAATTCAAAAAGTTGCCAGACAGGGTGGTGTGCATCTGTAGTCCCAACTACTTGAGTGACTGAGGTGGGAGGATCACTTGAGTCTGGGAGACCAAGGTTGCAAGGAGTAGTGATAGCACCACTGAACTGCCGCTTGGGTAACAAAGTGCGACCCTGTCTCTGTTACACACACATACACACACACACACATACACACACAAGCATGAACACACAAGGTATATATTTCTGCTAAATCTTGAATTGTTAACTATACTTTATTACAACTAGTAATTGAAGCTCTATATGAGACTCTTTTTAGAGTAAAACAGACAAACCAGGGTCCACATTTTATAAGGACTCTGAGTTTCCGGTTAATAAAGGATGCAACTGCAATATACACTCCTTTTAAAAAATTGGACCTCGCAGTAATTCTCCCTTCAGATTGTCACTTTATGTTTAAGTTATATTTAAAGACATCATGCTGTTTTGAGTCTATGCACTAGATCAAAGCTAAGCTCTTTCAAATATATATCAGCTAATTTCAACATCAAATGTGTTTCTAAGATAAAGGTTAAACTTCCAGTTTTAAGCTATCAACCAACACTTACATATTAAGGCTCTAATCAATGCAATATCATAGGATTCTACATATGGAGTGGACCTTGGAGGTGTCTATTTCAAACCCCTCATTTTACACTGAAGGAGTATTAGCAGACATAAAAATGCCCCTTGCCCAATATCTCACAACAGTTAGTGATAAAGATAGAAGGTTAATCAGATGTCCTGGTTGCTAGGTTAATTCTCTTTCTCTCATAATTTTTGGGGGGTTGGTAGCAAGACTTACTTTCATATCCCACTGGAGTGAAACAGAAACCACTCTGGGAGTTCCTTGCACTGAATATGAACTGAGGGCAGAGACGATAGTTAAAGCTGGATACATAAGCCACTGTTTTCACACACATAATAAGAGATCATGAACAAATGTTTCACTAAGTTTGCGAGTTTCTTATGGAGGTAAGTGTTAAGTGAAAGTTCTTATGTTTCATTTTTCAGAAGAGAAGAAAGTGATTCTTGGATGAAGAGTTAGAATTTCCCTGCTATGAGTCTCATTTCTGCTTATCTTCTCTCTTAAAGAATGTACTTTATATAAACCAGTTATCTAACTCACACATCTTAAGTATAAGGGGGTTTGTCACTGCTATGGACACTAAACACATAAAAGCATACAATTTATCTCAGAATTTAAAAACAGAAGAGGAAGAGAAAGGTAGTGATCTCCTTTTTTATGTCCTGCATTGTATCATACAGGTAGAAATAAAAGTCTTGTTTATGACTCCAAAAAGAGATACCAATTAATGTCCCATGATCCATTTATAAAATTGAGTATATTATAAAAATACAAGAGATGTAATGACTGACTGTATATTAGAACATTAGAAATGGATCTCTACATTAAAGTAAATGATACTGAATATTAACTTAAAATAAATTTGTGAATGCAGAGAAATGAACTTTTAAAAGCACTGTTTAGATCTCTTAGTTTAATATTATGGTACCTTCTGAGGCCCATAATTTATGAGCAACGAAAAATCTGGAGAGTTTATTATTCAAATGTGAACAAAGGTGTAAGAAATTGTGACTATGGTAAGATGCTAATCAATGCTAACATGAGAAAATACATCAAAACAAAATGACATTACATACTAACCTCACTTTATGCATAAAAATGGAAAACAATTTAAAATATTGGCATATCATATCCAGCAGTGTATTTAAGGAAACATAGAGTAAAAGTTTTTTTTTTTTTTTTAGTTGAAAGTTTAGAAAATAATCAACCATCGGGGGAAAATGTATTAATAAAATTAAGTAGCAACCTGTTTAATTACCAGATTAAAAGAGAAATATCTTTACAGATTCTGAGAAAGACAAAGCTTAACATTTATTCATTTAAAAAGTTATTTGTAATATAAAGATACTTCCTTAGACTGATAAAAACTATATACAAAAAGTAACATACCTTAACAACAAAACTTTACAATAGGAAAACAGTTCAGGATGCCATGATCGCCACAATTTTTAACATTGTTTTAAATTCAAAAAGTAAATTGGAGTCATACAGATTTTAAAGTAAGAGGTAAAGCTGTCATTGATTTTTTAAAATGTAATAATTTCACTAAGCCTTAGAAAAACTAGAAAAACAGTATTAGCACTTATAATGAAATTCAAAAAGTAGACATCTAGTAAATCAGCATCTACAAGATCTATTAGATAATAGATCAGCAGCCCAAAACCAACACTAACAACAAAAAATATAGTTGATTTTTAAAATATTCACAACAGGTACAATAACTGTATGGACCTACAACTAAATCTAAAAAGAAATATACAAAAAATGTATAAAGATAACTATAAAACTTTACTAAGAGACATTTAAAAACTGTATATATGCAAGATATAAAACGTCCATGGATGGAAAATCTTAATATTGCAAATAGATTAGTTCTCACCTAATTAATCTAGGAATTCAGTGCATCTCACTCAAAACCATTGTAGGAATTTTTATGGAACTTGACACATAACTCTAAACTGCGTATAGAAAGTAAATAAGTAGCCAATAAAGTTTTTAAAGTAGACACCTAATCTTATCTTTTGCAATTTAAAGTTTCTTATTAAATTGAAGCTGTGCTCAGGGTACAAATGTAACTCTAGCATTGCAAGGAAGAGGGATTCTGGTTTCTTTTATGGCCCTGCCTTTCCGCTGTAATAGTACCTACAAGTGGAAACTGTTGCCTCACATGACTATCTGGAAAGGTCAATTTGTCCTATTTGTTGATTATTACGACTGATTTTGATCATCATTTAAAATGCATATGGAAGACATCAGCTAGAATGGAAGACCAAGAACCTCTGGAAGTCCTGTCCTTCATTAAACAAAGAAAATGATGGCAAAAAATGTCAACATCTGCTTTTTCAGAACTATGGGATTTCAATGAAAGCTTCCATAACCCGGGGAGCATTTCCTCATGAAGGTGGCTGAATCTCAGTAAGAATAGCAACTTCGTGACATTATAGCTTGCCCTATTACCACCCCATCCCTAATTCCATTGTGGCTTTGAAAACTGAGGGTCTCACAATTACATTTACAATCAGCATGTTAGCGGCAACAGGGAAAACAAAACAAAACAAAACTGGGTTGGAGCTCCTCCAATGCCTCATTCCCAATTAACTGTCATTATTTTTATTATTTTATCTGTTTTGCAGTAGCCTTGAAAATTCCACTAACAAGGATTGGTTTTATTTGATATGACTCAGTGCTGATCCAGTGAGGTTAGCCTCTACCCTGGAGGTTTTCATTAAACCAGCAAAAATATTAAGCAGTAGCTTTTTTAATTCTTTTTTTAAAGACAGTCTTGCTCTGTCACCCAAGTTGCAACCTCTGCCTCCTGATTCAAAAAATTGTCCCATCTCAGCCTCTGAGTAGCTACAACTAAGAGGTGACAACATGCTAGCCTCTAGGCCCTCACTCGCTCTAGGCACCTCCTCGGCCAGCGTCCACTCTGGCCACGCTCGAGGAGCCTTTCAGCCTGCGGCTGCATCGTAGGAGCCCCTCTCTGGGCTGGCCAAGGCCGGAGCAGGCTCTCTGCTTGCCGGGAGGTGTGGAGGGAGAGGCACAGGCAGGAACGGGGCCTGCGCCTGGAGCACTTGCTGGCCAGTGCGAGTTCCCAGTGGGTGCAGGCTCAGCCCGCCCTGTACTCAGACCGACCCTGGCTGTGAGGGACTTAGCATCTGGTCCAGCAGCTGCGGAGGGTGCAGGGCGGGGGTCCCCCAGCAGTGCCGGCCTGCCTATACCTCCCTAGAATTCTCACAGGGCCTCAGCTGCCTCTCCGTGGGCAGGGCTTGGGACCTGTAGCCTGCCATGCCTGAGCCCCACTCCCTGCTCCCTTCACCCTCCCCACTCCCCCTCCCTCCCCCCTTCCTCCCCCCTCCCTCCCCTCCCTCTCCCTCCCCCTCCCTGCCGTTCCCTTCCCCCCGTCCCTCCCCGCCACCCGCGGCCGGCTCCCGTGTGGCCCAAGCCTCCCTGATGGGGGCCACCCCCTGCTTCGTGGTGCAGGGTCCCATCCACTGCCCAAGGGCTGAGGGGTGGAGGAGTGCAGCAGGGGACTGGGGCAGCTCTGCCTGCGGCCTGGGGGAGGCATCCACTAGGGGAAGCCAGTTAGGCTTCTGAGTCAGGTGGGGACTTGCAGAACTTTTAGGTCTAGCTGGAGGATTGTATAGGCACCAATCCGCACTTTGTGTCTAGTTCAAGGATTGTAAATGCACCAATCAGCACCCTGTGTCTAGCTCAAGGATTGTAAATGCACCAATCAGTGCTCTGTGTCTAGCTAATCTAGTGGGGACTTGCAGAACTTTTGTGTCTAATTAAAGTATTGTAAATGCACCAATCAGCATTCTATGTCTAGCTCAAGGTTTGTAAACGCACCAATCAGCACCCTGTCAGAATGGACTAATCAGCTCTTTGTAAAATGGACCAATCAGCAGTATGTGGGTGGGGTCAGATACCAGAATAAAAGCAGGCTGCGGCAAGTCAGCAGTGGCAACCTGCTCTGGTCCCCTTCCACTAGGTGGAAGCTTTGTTCTTTCACTCTTTACAGTAAATCTTGCTGCTGCTCACTCTTTGGGTCCGCACTATCTTTATAAGCTGTAACACCCACGGCAAAAGTCTGCAGCTTTGCTCCTCAGGCCAGCGAGATCATGAACCCACTGGAAGGAAAAAACAACTCCAGAGGTGCCACCTTTAAGAGCTGTAACACTCATCGCGAAGGTCTGCAGCTTCACTCCTGAAGTCAGCGAGACCATGAACCCATCAGAAGGAAGAAACTCTGGACACATGTGAACATCTGAAGGAACAAACTCCGGACACACCATCTTTAAGAACTGTAACACTCACCACGAGGGTCCGCAGCTTCATTCTTGAAGTCAGCGAGACCAAGAATCCACCAATTCCAGACAGAGAACTACAGGCATGTGCCACTGCACCAGGCTAATTTTTGCATTTTTAGTAGAGATGGGTTTCACCATGTTGGCCAGGCTTGTCTCGGACTCCTGACCCCAAGAGATCCACCCACCTTGGCCTCCCAAAGTGCTGGGATTAAAGATGTGAGCCACCACGCCTGCCCTCAGCAGCAATTTTTAAAAACTGTTGCTGACTGAGGCAGTGACAACAGTTGGGGAAAACAAAATACTTACAGGGATAATCTGAGCTATAAGCTGCGAAGAAAAGGTGACTAGAACACTTAAAAGAACAAGGGCTACATTATATTCCTGGAAATCTAGAAACTTGTACTTATGGGAAGGGGTGTCCACATGCCCAGCACTCTGGACATGCCAAGGTAAGAACTGAGAAGGCCTCAATCTTCCACCACTTGCTAATCCTAAGGCTCTATGCAAATAGGACATGAAAGCTATGTCATAGTTTTGTACTGCTTTCTTAATCATTGAACGGATGTTCTCTAAAAACACAGAGCCTCTTAGCAGAGACTGGAAGCTTACAGGTTCAAGTAGAATCTCTGTACAGTCATTAGTCATCACAAGCTAGCCAATCGGAGACTTCAAACCCTGACTTCACAAAATTAGTCCTGGAAAGTCGTGAATCAAACAGCAGCAAAAATGAAGAGAAAAAAAAAAAGGAGCTGGGGGATAGCTGATTTCAAGTTGGCATATTATACTATTTAAAGTACTAGAATTCAATTGAAAAGTAGTATGTGTTCAAAGAAATAAAAAGGTATAGCACATGCGAGGGAAATAAACATTAAATAGGAGCTATCTCTGAGGAAGCCCAGAGTTAGATTCACTAATTATTTCGATTAGCTGCTTTCAGTTCATTCAAATAACTAAAGGAAACAGTGTGTAAAAAACTAGATAAAATTACAAGAATGATGTTTTACCAAACAGAGAATATCAATAAAGAGATAGAAATAATAAAAAATACAAATTCTGTAGTTGAAAAGTAAAATACCTGGAATAAAATATTCACAAGATTCAAGAGTAAATTTAAGTTGGCAGAAGACAGAATCAGTAAACCTGCAAATGGGTCAGTTGAAATTATTCAGTAGCAGAGACAGAAAGAAAAAACAAATGAAGGAAAATGACTAGAGGCTGAGACACCTGTGGGACCTCATCATGTGTACCAATACATGCACAGTGGGAATTTGGTTTTCAACAGTTTCATTATAATATGTCGAAGTGCAGTTGTCACTGAGTTATTTTACTTGGAAATTATTGAGCTTGAATGTGTAGATTAGTGTTTATCACTGATCATTATGTCTCTAATATTCTTTTTGGCCATTTCTTTCTCTATTCTTCTTTTGTTAAAAAAAACAAACAAACAACAACAACAAAAAAAACAAGAATTCCATATCCAAGAAAACTATTCTACGGAAAAGGAGATATTAAGACATTCTTACATAAACAGGAACTGGTGATATTTAATGCTAACAGATTTGTCCTACAAGAAATACTAAAGAGAGTTCGAAAGTTAGAATTGAAAGAAAGCTTCACAAGAACTCAGCTCTGCAAAATGGGGCCTATTGGAGGGTAGAGGGAGGGAGGAGAAAGAGGATCAGGAAAAATAACTCATGGGTACTAGGCTTAATACCTGGGTGATGAAATAATCAGTACAACAAATCCCCATGATGATACAAGTTTACCTATATAACAAACCTACACATGTACATACCCATGAACTTAAAATAGAAGTTAAATTTAAAAAAAAGAATACCGTTATAGGTAAAGATGTATCTAAATACAGAGGACATATAAGTGTATTGTTTTGCTTGCAACTACTTTTTTCTTTTATCTAATTTCAAAAACAACTACATAAAGCAATACTTACACATCTCTGTTGATGACAATAGGCTGTATATAGATAAAAAGTTGTATGACGATAATCGCAGAAAAGTGGGGGAGAACTAGAACTACATGTAAACAACTATTTTGGAAACAAACTTAAGTGGCATTTTAATCTGAATTAGATTATTAGAAACTGAAATCACTAAGACAACAATAAGAAAATAAGATAGTAATAAAATACAGTAAGGAAATTATGTTATCCAGATATAAAAATAAAATATATCCTTTCTCTCTCTCTCTCTCTCTCATGCACACACACACACAAACACACACACAAATAGAAGAACAGAGAAAAAAGACACAGACATATCAAAAAGAAGCAAAATGATAGACATAAGATATAACTTGTTAGTTTAGCATAGTAACTACACTTAATAGAAATGAATGAAACACTTCAAACACAAGAAAAGACAGAGATTGGAAGAATGGATTAAATACAAAACAAAAGAAACACAATTCAACTATATGCTGTCAATAAGAGACAGCCTTTAAACTTAGAGACACAAATAGATTACAACTAAAATGTTAGAAAAAATATATAGCTTGACAACTGTAACATAAATCTGAATTGGTTATACTAATATCACATAAAATATTTTAATACAACAAAATGCAACAATAGTTACTAGAGACAAAAAATAATATTTTATAGTGATAAGACTCTTAACCCAGGGAAACATGACAATTATAAACATATTTCTTCTAAAAAGTGCCACAAAATATGTGAAACACATACTGAGAATTGAGGGAGAAATAAACAATTCAATGTTTACAGCTATCATCATCAATAACCCGCTTCAATAAATCAAGGAAAAACCAGGCAGAAAATTAACAAGAAAATAAAAGGCTTGAATAGTCCTATAAACTACACCTACCAGGCACCTGTAGAGCACTCTACACCACAGTACTAGAATATACAATCTCCTCTAATGCCCATGGAACTTTCTTTAATATAGACCATAAATGAGGCCACACAGCAAGCCTCAGTCAATTTAAAAGGATTAAAATTAGATACAGTGTGTTTTCTTACCACAATTACATGAAATCAGAAATCAATACTTTAATCAAATTTGGGATATTGACAAATATGTGGAAACTCAACAATATATTTAAATAATAAATAGATCAGAGAATAAATTACAAGAGAAAGTAAAAAGACACTTTCAGATACATGAAAATGAAAACACAATATATCAAATTTATAGGATGCAGCTACTTTAGTGGTCAGATGAAAATTTGTAGTAATAAATCCTTACATTAAAAATGAATAAAGATCTCGAATCAATAATTTACCTTTTCACTTGAAGATACTGAAAAAGAAATGCAAACTAAATGCAATGTAAGCATAAGGACAATATATTAGAATAGGAAAAAAATGAATGAGAAAAAAACAATATGAACTAGAATGCAATAGAGAAAATCAATAAAACTAAAAATTGACTCTCTTAAAATATTAACAAAACTAACAAACATTTAGCATGACTGACCAAGAGGGAAAAAAATTGATAGAACACTCAAATTACTAAAATCTGGAATGAAAAAGAGACATTACTATCAACCCTACGGAAATCAAAATAACTGTTTGGGAACTATTATTTATAATTTTATGCCAATACATTAGGTAATATCAATGAAATGAACACAATTCTAGGGAGACACAACTACTGAAAATAACCCAATGAGAAATAGAAAGGTTTTATAAATATATAATACAAAAAAATTAAATTATATCCAAATATCAATTACATTTTTCACAGAAATAGAAAAAAATCCTAAAATTTATATAGAACCACAAAAATCTAGACTAGCCAAAGCTATCCTGAGCAGAAAGAATAAAACCAGAGGAATCACATTACCTGACTTCAAATTATATTATCTTGCCATAATAACCAAAACAGCATGATACTTAGATTAAAACAGTTACATATATCTGGCCAGGCGCGGTGGCTCACGCCTGTAATCCCAGCACTTTGGGAGGCTGAGGCGGGCACATCACGAGGTCAAGAGATCGAGACCATCGTGGCCAACACGGTGAAACCCCGTCTCTACTAAAAATACAAAAATTAGCTGGGCATAGGCACTACATAGCACCTGTAGTGCCAGCTACTCCGGAGCCGAGGCAGGAGAATCGCTTGAACCAGCAAGGTGGAGGTTGCAGTGAGCCGAGATCGTGCCACTGCACTCCAGCCTGGTGACAGAAAAAACAAACAAACAAACAGATACATAGATCAATGGAACATAACAGAGAACACAGAAACAAATTCATACATCTACAACGAATTCATTTTCAACAAAGGCGCCACGAACCTATATTGGGCAAAGGACAGTCTCTTCGATAAACAGTGTTGAGAAAACTGGATATTCATATTCAGAATGAAACTATACCCTTGTCTCTCACCATATACAAAAATCAACTCAAAATGGATTAAAGATTTGAATCTAAGATGAATTCTAAGACCTCAAACTATAAAACTACTGAAAGAAAACACCGGGTGATCTCTCCAGGACTTTGTTCTTGGGCAGAGATCTGAGAAATACCCCCCAAAACAGAGGCAACCAACGCAAAAGTGGGCAAATGGGATCACATCAAGTTAAAAAGTTTCTGCAGCACAGCAAAGGAAACGATCAACAGACTGAAGAGACAACCCACAGAATGGGAGGTAATATTTACAAACTGTTATCTGACAAGGAATTAATAGCCAGATTATATAACGAGCTCAAACAACTCAATAGGAAAATAAACATAATAATCCAATTAAAAATGGGCAAAAAGACTTGAATAGACATTTCTCAAAAGAATACCTACAAATGGCAACAGGTTTATGAAAAGGTGCTCATCATTGATCATCAGAAAAATGCAAATCAGAACTACGATGAAATATCTCACCCCAGTTAAAAATGGCTTCTAGCCAAAAGACAGGCAATAATAAACACTGAAAAGAAAATGAAGAAACGGGAAGCCTCCCTCCTACACTGTTGGTTGGAATATACATTATTACAGCCACTCTGGAGAACAGTTTGGAGGTTCCTTAAAAGATTAAAAATAGAACTACTATATGATCCAGCAATCTCACTGCTGGTAAATACCCCCAATAAGAAAATCATTATATTTAAGAGATATCTGCATGCTTATGTTTATTGCAGCGCTGTTCACAATAGCCAAGATTTTGAATCAATCTAAGTGTACAACTGACAAATCGATAAAGAAAATGTGGCATAGTTACCTAAAGGACTACTATTCAGCCATTAATTGCAATGTTGGTATTAATTTGCAGCAACATGGAACATGGATGGAACTGGAGGACGTGATGTTAAATGAAAATAAGCCAGGCACAGAAAAACAAATGACATGTTCTCACTCATTTGTAGGAGCTAAAAATTAAAACAATTGAACTCATGGGGAAAGATGAGAATGTTGGTTACCAGAGGCTGGGAAGGGTAGTGGGGAGGTGCAGGGGTAAGTGGGGATGGTTATCAGATGCAAAAATACAGTTAGATAGAGTAAATAAGGTATAGTATTTGATAGCACAACAAAGTGACTACAGTCAACAATAATTTATTGTACTTTTTTTGTTGTTGAGATGGAGTCTTGCTCTCACCAGGCTGGAGTGCAGTGACATGATCTCGGCTCACTGCAACCTCTGCCTTCCAGGTTCAAGTGATTTTCTGCCTCAGCCACCCGAGTAGCTGGGATTACAGGCACGTGCCACCACGCCCAGCTAATTTTTGTATTTTTAGTAGAGACAGGGTTTCACCATGTTGGCCAGGATGGTCTTGATCTCCTGATCTTGTGATCCACGCAACTTGGCCTCCCAAAGTGCTAAGATTGCAGGCGTGAGCCACCATGCCCAGCCTTTATTGTACATTTTTAAAAATAACTGAAGGAATATAATTGGAGTGTTGGTAACACAAAGAAATGCTATATGCTTGAGGTGATGGATATTCCATTTACCTTGATGTTATTGTTACATGTTGTATGCCTATATTAAAATATCTCTTGCACCTCATAAATATAGAATTACCATTTTCCCATAAAATTAAATGTTAAATAAATAAAAATAAAACTCATATGGAAATGTAAGGGAATGAGAATAGTCATATCAGTCTTGAAAAAGAGCAACAAAGTTGGAAGACTCATATTTTCTCTATTTCAAAACATAATAAATAGCCACAGTAATCAAAACTATAGGGAATTGTTATATGGATAGACATATAGATTAATGGAATGGAATTGAGAGGCCAAAAATAAACTCTTGTATTTATGGCCAATTGATTATTGATAAGGGTATGAAGAAAATTCATAAGGGCAATAAATAATCTTTTAAAAAAAAAGACACTTCAAAATTCAATTTGCATTTCCAAAATCGCCAGGACATTGATCTCTCCACGACTCACACCGTATAAAAAAATCAACTCAAAAGGTATCAACTTCTAAATATAAAAGTTAAAACTAGAAAACCGTTAGAAGAAAACATAGACATAAGCCTTCATGATATTGGATTACAGAGTTGTTTCTTACACGTGACACGAAAACACAAACTAAAAATGAAAACCTTTGTGCTTCAAAGGATACTATCAAGGCAATGAAAAGACTATCCAGGAAATTGAAGAATATCTTTGCAAATCAAATATCTGAAAAGAGACTATTATACAGGATATATGAAGAACTCTTACAATTCAGCAATTAAAAGACAAACTACCAAATTAGAAAATGAGCAAAGCAGTGTTCTTGAGTTCTCTTCCAAGGATGGAGTTGTGATTAAACAAATGTACAACTTCCTTTCCCCACAAACAGGAAGGCTTGTGTTTGTGGTCTTAGAAGGACTAGCTCTTTTCATGAATGGAAATATCACACTGTCAAGAATGCCACTCCTCTATGTTTCTTGTGGCCCTTTGTCTTTCGATGATGTCAATGGTAAGGAAATTTGCTTTCTCACAGCACTGTTGGTAGTGAAATTTGAATGCAACATAGTGTGTGTGTTCTAACATAGGAAATTATTATATCCATGTGTATTTATTTTACAGTTCAACTAACATGAAGCATATACTATCTGGCATATAATATTTAATATGTAAATTAGTTTCATCTCCTTTTGATAAAATCTGAGTGAAAATAGGAAATTTTCAAAAAGGATATATAAAAGGATATATATATTTATATATCTCCTTGGTTCCAACGTATTACTTCTTTGAATCTAACCAAGAGGGGCACACATGTTCAAGAGACAGTGTGAACTATTTTGTTGCATTGTAAGAGCATTAGAAACTTGGAACAAATTAAAACATTGTTTACTAGGTGAATGACTATTCAATACTGCACAACAGTTAAAAATTGAATACATATATTTTATTCTAAGGTAATTAGAAGGTTACTACAGTAAATAGTAGTGCACACTCAGAACCCCTTGAATGTAGGGGCCTGGATCCCCTTGAGGAAGAACCTTGCTACACTGTCAAAAGTTTACTGTTAATTCTTCTCCCATCCTTGTCCAAATGGACCTATTACCATTTATCAAGATGACTGTGCATTGGAGAAAGGAAAAGAAGCATTTAGAGCATTAGTGGCACTAATACTTGGAGAGGCAAAGTGTTACTGTAGTCTACCAGTCAGAGTAGGGAGTTATAAGAATCCAGCGATCAATGGTGTTTTGGCTCAAATTTATCTCACAGTTGGCCCAGTTGGTCCTCAAATTTCCCCACTTCTGGAAGATGTACTTGATTAGGCATATTCAGCAACTGGCAAAATCCCCACCTAAAATACATGTAAAACATAAACATACATATATATATGTTCTGACTAAAAGCTAAATGGAACTCTAAGAATGATTTTTAAATCTATCAATATTTATAAGATTATGAATAAGTAATTTCCTATTTTCACTCAGATATTATCAAAGGGAGATGGAACTAATTTACATATTAAAGATTACATGTCAGATAGTATATACTTCATGTTACTTGAATTGTAAAATAAATAGCTTATGAAAACTGTGGAATCTTCCTCTGCGGCGGTCCTTAAAAATATTCTCATGTCTGTGATAAGACAAGTATGCAGATTAAGTGATAATGAAACAGTGTATACTTTGAATTTTTGGGCATTTCTACCATTTATTTACAATATTTAACATATAAAAAACAAAATCAGCTGGCAAATTCAGGCTGAACCAGCCTATGGGTGGTCTTAGGGAACCCTGGCACACAGTCTCTTGAAGGAATTTTTGTGAGCCTCTTCCCTTACAAGGTTAGTAGAGGCTGAACCAGACGGACAACTTCCCCCTTTCCCAAACAGGAAGGTGTATGCTTATGGTCTAAGGAGGACTGAACCTAAATGCATTGATCATCACTTATAAGGCATTATTGGGATGCCTTATAAGGCATCCTTATAATAATTGATCATCACTTATAAGGCATTTTGTGTTTCACATGGTAAAATTCTTCCATCATATTTTTAAACCCAACATAAATCCCTTAGTATACTAAAATATATCAAAATGTGTGCTTATTTCCAAAGGAAGCAAAGCTAAAGTTAAGTGCCAAATGGCAACACAATAATTAAACCAACTTTCCAATCAAGAAATAGAAAAAAATAAGCTCTAAATTAATACTATTTTTAAATTGAAAACTAAATGTCTAGCCAAGTTAGTTTTTCTTTCCCTAGTGGTATTTTGGAAGTGGCAAGCCCAGTGATATTTTCCTTTCTACTTGAGTACAGCTGTAAAGAGGTCTCCAAATCGAAGGAAAGGCCTGATTCCATGAACCCACCCACACAGTTTTATAAACATTTAGCATCCTACATGTGGTATTACTCAACTTTTAAGTAGAAGCCTGTGCTTTCACTGTATTCTTGTTGCTATGTGGATTTCTCATTTTCGATGTAATTCATCATCCTGTATCGGACAAGCAACGAACTCTTCTGATTTGAACTGAAAAATACAACAGATGAAATAATTTACTAAAATAAGACCAGTAGGGCTTGAGAACCCTCTTTCACATCCCCTGGGATACATCCACAAATGACAGCATGTGGCACTAGTTTTGGTAGGCATCCACATTTCCACATCAGAGGCAGTTTTATACTAGCAAGAGCTGCAGGGTAGAAGGAAGAAGCACATACATATAAACACACTCTGATATAATCTTTGTTTCTCATAAGAGAAAATGAATTTTGTTGGCGTGTGACTACCAGCTCTAAAAAATGTTGGTGCCCCCTGTAAGTGAAAACAAAAACAAAACCAAAACATACACAAAAAAACCTTGTGAGGTTATGAAAGCTTACTTGTAAACTTGAAGCATTCCACTTCAATGTAATTACAACTTAGTACACACATGGCGATATTAGGTATTGCTGTTGGTATTCACTCTTATATTCTGGCAAAACAAAATTCTGCTACTGTGAACTTACTTCTCATGACTGATGTAATTCTCTAGATATTTCGGATGTGACTTGAGTTTCAGAGCTCAAGTCTGACATCTAAAGCTCCCTCAGGACAAAGTCTGAATAGTTTTGTCAAGTGCATCTTGGACCTGAAGTTGTTGCAGACCTAAGAAATATTTATTTTTGGTAAGAATGAGTGAGCAGTATCCTGTACGATGTGTAAGGATGGGTAACTTGTATCATTGTTTCCCGCTTTTATGCCTGGAAAATCCTCTTTCCCTCACTATGTGTGTTATGGAAAATTTATGTTTGAAAGAGTTTAAAGATTTTTGAAAGGTTAATTTTGTTTTGAAACACAGTGTTGAATATTTCATCCTGCAGTTTTATTCAAGGATGACTGGAATCACTTAACATCTCCTGATGTAAGATAAAAATGATATGTAGAAGCATCCTATTATCCACGAACAGCTTCATGTCTGGGTAGCGGCAAGTTCTGATTTGATTGATTTGTGTCTGGCTCGATGCTACTTGAAAATAAAGGCTCAGCTCCTGTCTGTGCATACCTATTTAGAACCATCAATCAGGGCTTTGCTTACAGGCCAGCAGAAGTTCAGGAAGTCACTGAATTTATATTGTTGATTTCAACAACAAGATACCAAGAAGAGTGGATGCAGACAAAACTGAGCCACTCTAAAAGGCAGAAAGTACTAAATATTTTTGAAAGTTTCTACATATGGTATCATTCAGTTATTAGATGCTTTATCTTTTCCTGTCACAATGATAAATTTTCCTTAGTCCTGTGTAATACGCAATCTCTTATATTAGACAAATGAAGAACTGTGCTCAGTATTTCTCCAAGAGGTCACTGGCCAGTTATACCCCATTGGCTAAAGATACACAATTAAAAATGAGATACAATAAGCTTCATTGAAAAACAAACTCTGATCCTCACTTTATGCTATGTGTTATTCTCAATAAAATGCCTTGTTTGAAAACATTGATGCAAACAGCTCTGATGATGGAGATACAAATTAGCATCCCCCATCTTACCTTCATTCAGTTTTACTCGTATCTCTGACCATGTTTCCGATTAGAGACTGTATAATCACCAAAATCTCTTTGAAGACTTCAACAGTAATTTTGCCAAACGTTGTCACAAAGTTAGACATATTTCAGTTTGACTTTGTAAGTACGACATGTCACTTTTTTAGACATAATGAGTCTTAATATGGCATCTGTATTGCATACCTCGGGGTTACTGGCCGGTTTGGCTGAAACAACATAGAGAAGCATGCAGAACTATTTAAGAATCTAAACTATTGGCAGGAAGCAGGCAAGGTGGAACTGAGGTGACCTCGTTGCTCCAGTTTGCGGCAATAGGATTTTAAAAAGAGGTCAGGCTAAGGTCAAAATAAATAGTCTTTAGGGAAAAAGAAATGTACATATGGAGATGCTTTCTCCCTCAGATCTATTCTGCTGCATGTCATCACTTTCAGTTTTATGTCTTATATTTTGGATTTCCATTTTCTGTCAAAAATCATGATTCTAAACGTACTGGTATATGTTGCCAACCAATGACCCAGCATTGAGTGGCTTTGCTTAAGCAGTGATCAGCAACTTTCTGACTCTGTTCACTCCGAGTCTCACACACTGGGATGCAGCCAAGTCCCCCAAGGAGACCCAGGTGGCAGTGACAGCCGTGGGTCTAATTGATGAGCAGGAAAGCACTACTACCTGCTGATGGCTCCAGGAGGAACATTGCTAATCCTCTCTCTCTGCCATTCTGGAAGTGAAATTGAGGTAAATTCTGGCCCAAACAGCAGGGGGCTGTTTGCTTCCTACTTCTTTTCCTTTCCCCCAGGATTCCTGGGCTGTCAGAACATTTCCTGTCCACGTGTTTAGTGATATCAGACTAACTGAGTTATCAAGGAGACGTTGGGTCAATACTGGAGCAACGCCGAGAGAAAGGCAAGCAAATCAACATTTCTTTGCACTACAAGGAGTATTACATTTCACACTTGATAAGAGTGAATGGGTAACTTTAAATGATGAAAGAAACGTTATCCCAGGCACAGTGCTAGGACAGCACTGCCCAGTGATTTCCAAACCAATGCTTTTGCAAGCAAATCTGCTTGGGGTCAGTCTGCTCCTAGTCTTTGGACACTATTTCAGGATAAAATGACTCCTTCCAAATAAAAGTGAGGACCCGTTTATTGAAAGATAGCATTTTCAAGTTTACCTTTGGTAATGGCACATTTTCATCATATGAAAACCTAATACTTGTTTTAAAGTGTTTGCAAAGTGACCTCACGTGGTGTTGCTATGAACCTATAAAGTTTCAAAATAGCAACCATGTTTGAGATAGTTCATATTCTTCTCAGTGAAGTTTACTTTGCATTATATAAGAAACATAAAAGGGACACATATAATCCTAAATTGATTTAAATGTAATGAAATAAAAACTGGGTTCCATACCTGCTGAATCATTGGGAAAATGCACTTCTAATTCTATGCTCATCGATTAAGCTTCTTTTTTAATTTTTAATTTTATTTTACTAAGTTCCAGGGTACATGTGTTTGTTACATAGGTATATGTGTGCCATGGTGGTTTGCTCCACTGTTAATCCATCATCTAGGTTCCCTCCCCTCCCCCGCCACCCTCCAAGAGGCCCCGGTGTGTGTTGTTTCTCTCCCCGTGTCCATGTGTTCTCACTACTCAGCTCCCAATTATGAGTGAGAAGATACGGTGTTTGGTTTTTTTGTTCCCGTGTTAGTTTGCTGAGGATGGTGACTTCTAGCTTCATTCATGTCCCTGCAGAGGACATTATCTCATTCATTTTTATGGCTGCACAGTATTCCATGGTGTATATGTACTACATTTTCTTTATCCAGTCTATCATTAATTGTGATTTGGGTAGGTTTAATGTCTTTGCTATTGTAAATGGTGCTGAAATAAACATGCATGTGTCTTTATAGTAGAATGATTTATATTCCTTTGGGTATATACCCAGTAATGGGCTTGCTGGGTCAAATGGTATTTCTGGTTCTAGATCCTTGAGGAATCACCGCAGTGTCTTCAACCATGATTGAACTAATTTACATTCCCACCAACAGTGTGAAAGCATTCCTATTTCTTCACAGTTTCTCCAGCTTCTATTACTTCTTGAGGTTTTTTTTTTTTTTTTTTTTTTTTAGAGGCAGTGTCACTCTGTTGCCCAGGCTGGAGTACAGTGGCGTGATCTCGACTCACTACAACCTCTGCCTCCGGAGTTCAAGTGATTCTCCTCCTGCCTCAGCCTTCTGAGCAGCTGGGATTATAGGCACGCACCACCACACCTGGCTAATTTTTGTCTTTTCAATAGAGACGGGGTTTCACCATTTCACCATATCGGTCAGGCTGTTCTCGAACTCCTGTCCTCATGATCTGCCTTCCTCAGCCTCTCAAAGTGCTGGGATTACAGGCCTGAGCCACTGCACCTGGCTGCTTTTTGACTTTTTAATAATCACCATTCTGACTGGTGTGAGATGCTATTTCATTGCAGTTTTGATTTACATTTATCTAATGATCAATGATGTTGAGCTTTTTTTAATATATTTGTTGGTGACACAAATGTCTTCTTTTGAGAAGTGTCTGTTCATATCCTTTGCCCACTTTTTGATGGGGTTGTTTGTTTTTTTTCTTGCAAATTTGTTTAAGTTCCTTGTAGATTCTGGATATTAGAACTTTTGTCAGATGGGTAGATTGCAAAAATTTTCTCCCATTCTATAGGTTGCCTGTTCACTCTGATGATAGTTTCTTTTGCTGTGCAGAAGTTCTTTAGTTTAATTAGATCCCATTTGTCAATTTTAGCTTTCGTTGCTATTGCTTTCGGTATTTTAGTCATGAAGTCTTTGTCCATGCCTATGTCCTGAATGATATTGCCTAGGTTTTCTTCTAGGATTTTTAATGGCTTTGAGTTTTACATTTAAGTCTTTAATCCATCTTGAGTTAATTTTTGTAGAAGGTGTAAAGAAGGGGCCTAGTTGCTGTTTTCTGCATATGGCTAGCCAGTTTTCCCAGCACTATTTATTAAATAGGGAATCCTTTCCCCATTGCTTATTTTTGTCAGGTTTGTTGAAGATCAGATGGTTGCAGACGTGTAGTGTTATTTCTGAGGTCTCTGAGGTCTCTCTTCTGTTACATTGGCCTATATATCTGTTATGGTACCAGTATCATGCTGTTTTGGTTACTGTAGCCTTTTAACATAGTTTGAAGTCAGGTAGCATGATGCCTCCAGCTTTGTTCTTTTTGCTTAGGATTGTCTTGGCTATACAGGCTCATTTTGGTTCCATATGAAATTTAAAGTAATTTTTTTCTAAATCTGTGAAGAATGTCAATGGTAGTTTGATGGGAATAGCATTGAATCTGTGAATTACTTTGGGGAATATGGCCATTTTCATGATATTGATTCTTCCTCTCCATGTGGATGGAATGTTTTTCCATTTGTTTATGTCCTTTTTTATTTCCTTGAGCAGTGGTTTGTAGTTCTCCTTGAAGAGGTTCTTCACATCCCTTGTCACCTGTATTCCTAGGTATTTTATTCTCTTTATAGCAATTGTGAATGGGAGTTCATTTATGATATGGCTCTCTGCTTGTCTGTTGTTGATGTATGGGAATGCCTGTGATTCTTGCACATTGATTTTGTATCCTGAGACTTTGCTGAAGTTGCTTATCAGCTTAAGGAATTTTTGGACTGAGATGATAGGGTTTTTTAAATATAGAATCATGTCATCTGCAAACAGAGACAATTTGATTTTCTTTCTTCCTATTTGAATACCCTTTATTTCTTTATCTTACCTGATTGACCTGGACAGAACTTCCAATACTATATTGAATAGGAGTGGGGAGAGAAGGCATCCCTGTCTTGTGCCCGTTTTCAAAGGGAACGATTAAGCTTCTTTTAAGACATCTTAAACTCCTTTACCTTTGGACATAAAGGAAAAATAGTCATAAAATTTTCTACTGAATCAACAGAAGAGGCATATGCAGCATCTTAGGACAAGAGAGAGCAACACATACATGCTCTAATAGATGACAAGTCTCTTGATGGACAAGATACCTTATATATTTTGCATTCACTTTCTAAATGTATAAGAAAACAAATAAGAAAAACATTTCAACCTTTGACCATCATGTCAGTACAAAATGTTGTAGTGTGATTCAGTACAGTACCCGACAGCATTTCACAGTGTGTGTTCTGCAAAACAGATACCTAGCGAAAAACATTCTCTGGTCAAATAAATTTGAATGATGTAGAATGAACATAGTTAAACAGATGCTTTAGTACTGAACTTTCTGGAAACGTTAAGAACAAACATAGAGATTCATCAATAGGTGGTATAGAGCATACAACATTTCCCAAACTTAATAAAAGGAGCCCTTTGCATTTTCATTTAAATATTCATAATTTATAGAAATAATTTTTAAGACTATACCTTTATTGTGATCTTAAAAATGAATCAACCATGGACCGTAACTCAAATTCGTATAGTAACTATTATTGGTCAGCAATTAAAAAAGGAAAAGTCCAGGCTCACAGGCTCATGCCTCTAATTTTAGCACTTTGGAGGTCAACGCAGGAGGATTGCTTAAGGCCAAATGTTTGAGGTTATAGTGAGCTATGTTTGTGTCACTGCACTCCAACCTGAATGACAAAGAGACACTTTCTTAAGAAACAAAAGAAAGCCACACAAATAAACAAACAAAACAAACCAAACAAAAAACCCCTGAAGTCACAAATTGGCATGTAAAACTATTTGCCACAGGTGGCACAAGTAATTGAGTATGATATTTAATTTCCTTTTATGCGTAGAGATTCCTAATGACTTTGATTTTATTTCTAACACACTTAGATTATAAAAAGTAGTAGAAAGCACACAAAAAAGTAGATAAAACGTGTAAGCTACCTAGCTCTTTTATAAGTAACAGTTTTTCAGGTAACAGTTCTGGCTGTTTTTAACAGAACTGTAAGTTGTGTCATATATTTGCTGTGTGGTGATTAGGGAAATTAATGCTAAATGAAATCCATTGACCGTTTACAAGGCTCTCAGAGAGCTTTGCAAAAGTTTTTATTCGGGAATAGAAAACGTGAGCACGTAGACTTTTGAAGAGTTATGTTTTGAAGTTTATTTTTTCAATAATTAGATTTCTAAACTTCCCTTAATTTGTTTATATTAAATAAAAAGTCAGTGACTTCTTTTGATGTTTCACAACAAAACATTTAAAAATCTACACACATAATTCAATATGATATCAATTTGGGTGAATGTTAATGCTAGACAATAATATTCATTTTTTCAGGGAACAAAGCCATCTAAAAACGTTTTGTTTCAAACTCAGTGAATATAATTTAAAATGGTCATTCCAGATTTCATAACTGTTACACAACTGAAGAAGAAACAGAGAAAGAGGATAAATCTATGAGTGGCTTTGTAATTCTCTCTCAATATTAAAAAAAAAAATGTTTTAAGACATTAAAAGACAGCAAGAGTTTTTCTGAAGAATTCTGGAAATGAAAAAAAAAAAGAATTCTGGAAATGGACATAGGTCAGACAGGGACTCTGGAACTAAAAAGCCCTATAAAACTCCAAAATTATGAGCAGCTGGTTCTATCAGACTCCTGTGAAGTGCAGTGCTCTGGTTCAAGAGTTTCCTTGTCATACAATCAAAGGACGGAAACATTAAGATTGCAGATGTAGAGTGGTGACACACTGTAATTTCATACAGATCATAAGGTGGTTTGGTGACATAAGAATTACTAGACCATGAGTCCTAGGGTCCATGAAATGGATTAAAGCTTTATTGCTCTTTGGAGTTCTGACAATGACAAATGCTCTCTCTGATGTTGGGATTATCTTGTCTAAACTTTTGTTTCCTTAGTTTCAGGTTTCAGTTTTTCCTTAGCCATCTTCTAAGATCACAATAACTTCCGTGTTTTCATTGTTATTGGAAGGCATTTAGAGACACCCCGCCCGCCGCACTTGTCTTTGCCTCTGGCATCGTATCCATGCATAAGTCATTTTTAAATTTCCCATTTCCTGATACATGTTTGAATGATGGACTTGATGTGGTCACGTGACCTGACTACAAACTTCCATTTTAAAAAATAGGAGAAAGAAAAAGAATAAAAACCAATGAGAAAGAATTTTATAAGAAATGCTTAGATACAAATATTATGAGTATTAGGTATTAATGCGATCAATTGACAGCATCAATTAACTAAGCAGATTTTTGACAGCAATCACTTAATCACACGTCAAATTCGTACTGTATACCTTCTCAGATTCAACACTCATATGCACACAAGTAAGATGTTTTATAAATAACTTTTCTTGTTAAGTTAAAAATGAAAAATTTAAGCACATTTCAAGAAAATATTTTACAATAATTTTTTTTATTGAAATGGGAATTATAACTGATTGCAGAAAGAGAACGAGTTTTATTTTCTATTGACCCTGAACCTGATGGCACTTTCCCCTCACCCTATCATTCTATCTTTGTCATAATCATGCATTGTGAAAACACTACTTCTGGTGAGGCTAAGTGGGAAAATCTTTAATATGAAAGGAATTATATAATACACTAATTCAGCAAAATTCAATGGCATTAGCATTCAGTGTTTTTCTAGTATCTGTTAAAAAGTGTGTGAAACCATGCATATGGAAACACATTAAGATTTTTACTTATTGCTAAAATTTCCCAGTAAACCAGATTGAAATTTTGTCCTAAAAGCATTATTTCCCAACAGAGTTTCAGGCTGTATTTGGATGTGTTATAATTGCATTTACTTTTGAAAAAATTAAATAACTGAATATTGGTAGATGTAATACAGTTAAACTAACTTGCCTGGGAGTTCTTCTGTCCTACCAAAAACAGAAAAACAATGCAATCTGTGTACCAAATATAAGTTAAATCAATTGACATAGCAAAGTGGCATATATTTGGCTTTAAGGAGGGTAGAGAAAGAGTTTCAGATGTAATATGGATTTTTATATTTGAGTTACATAATGAGAGGAGATTTTTAGAACAGGTGACAATTACATGGTACTTTTTTTTTTCTGAGACAGAGTCTTGCTCTGTCTCCCAGGCTATAGTGCAGTGGCGCAATCTTGGCTCACTGTAACCTCCGCCTCTGGGGTTCAAGCAATTCTCCTGCCTCAGCCTCCCAAGTAGCTGGGATTACAGATGCCTGCCACCACACTCAGCTAAATGTTTGTATTTTTAGTAGAGACAAGGTTTCACCATGTTGGTCAGGCTGGTCTCAAACTCCCGACCTCAGAAGATCCACCCATCTCGGCCTCCCGAAATGTTGGGATTACAGGTGTGAGTCACTGCGCCCAACCTATGTGGTACTTTATATCAAACCTTATTCCTTTTGTAATTTCAGGCAGCTAGCATTGTGTTTGGCACATGAGCGTTTAATAATTATTAAAATATGAAACAGCTGATTACAACTAAAACTCCCATTGTATTGCTGATCTTTGTTTTAGATCTTGAGGGAAACACTAAACAACAACAAAAAAACAAGTATCCATCACTATCAATGAGTTTATAATGTTTTTGTATTTCAACTTTCTGAGAAACTGTATCAGTGGATTTAGAATTAGACAGAACTAGTTTTAAATCTCTGTTGTCACTTAGTAGCAGTGCCATTAGCCAAATGTCTGATCTTTTGTAAAGCACAGTCTTCATATCTATAAAATGAAGATAATGAGAGTTAGGGTTGTTACTCCTAAAGTTCTTAGTCAAAAGGCATCTTCCACATTTCAAAATACCAACTGAAATAGTTTTCTTTGTACAAAGTTGAGAAAATGAAACAAGGGTAACAAAACTACATTTGCTATAAATCTTTAATGATTTATACATTATTTATTATTGCATTTTCATGAAATTTCTACAAAAGGAAAATCTACAGAGATAAAAAGCAGATCAGTGATTGTTTGGGGCTGGCATGTGGAGTGAGGGACTGCAAAAGGGCACCAGGGAACATTCTGGAATGAGGAACATGTTTTAAAACTAGACTGTGCTGATGCTAGCATGATTTTAAAGTTACCAAAAATCAACATATTATACACTGAAAATGAGTGAATTTCATGGTATGAAAATTCCACTTCAATGCTTTTTAAAAAAGCAAGTCACAGTACAGAATTATATTTATATTTGGGAATATGAACATGTTTACATCATTAATTTAAACGTGTCCATTTTTCTATGTACCCGTCTATGAAACTTACACCTTTAAATACAAAGTTTGTCATTCTTGTTTCTACACCTGCCTCTCATACTCTCAATACCAACAAGTAGACTCCTTCCCCAGAGCAGGGACATCTTGTTCATTTCTGTATCTGCGGTGAGAGCAGGGACATCTTGTTCATTTCTGTATCTGCGGTGAGAGCAGGGACATCTTGTTCATTTCTGTATCTGCGGTGCATCATGGTAACTGGCACATCAATAGCTTTTGACGATATTTCTGCTGGACAAATATTATGCATTATGAAGAGTAAACATAAATGTTAGGATAAATAAGTATCAATAAATAGAATTTATGAATCGATATGTTTTCATGGAGACTGTCTACATGTATTTATTTCTACAATTTGGAATTATTTGGAAACAGATGACCACTGCATTTTGTAATAAATGGGATTAGTAACAATTTACCTAGGAGTAAAACCTACTAGAATAAGTCTATAATGTAGATTACAATAACTTAGACTTTTTCATGATTTAGAGATTTTTAAAGAAAATTAATATTGGCATCAACAAAGAAAGGAAGTCATAAATTACAAAGTAAAAATCAACAACATATAATTGATTAAATAATTGCACATATTTTATATCTGTTCCCTAGTGTTTGAGTTTCAGTGACTATATATCCTACCTATTTAGAGTGCTATTATATCCATTTAAAGTTAATACAATTGATTTTAATTAAATACTTTATAATAAATACTCACGAATCAATCTGTACAGTCAGAAGAATTAGTAGAAAGAATTTCAGTATAGAGTTAGCAACATTTTGGTTTGATAACTTATGAGGAATGCGGACATTTTGTATCAGTTCACTTAAGAACATTTTCAGAAATATCTAAACAAGTTGAATCTGAATCATATTGCTCAAAATAAATAGAAAAGTAGCACATGAACTTTTGGGTATCCAAATTACACTCAAAGCAAGAATTTGAAAGGAAAAGTGAATTACATTAGAAATTGCGGTCAATCTTTACAGCTTTGAAAATGTGCAATTTTGGAATATTATAAGACCTGCTAAACACAAGGCGATGGCCAGTAAATATTAATAGGAAAAAAGAAAGAAAGAGAACGAGGGAGAAAGACAAGCAAGGAAGTTGGAATGGGAGACAGAAAGACAAAATATGGACTCGTCCATGTTTTTTTTTAAGAAACGAAAACAGTAGAAGGCCCAGAAAAACTGTACCGCCAACTTCATGATGCAAAACATGCTGTTAACTGTACCATTAAATGATGCAAAGATCCCCTGAAGGCAAATGTAGAGGCTGAGACAGATGTCCTTAATCATGAGAGTTCATACAAAAACATGCTCCATATGGTTTTAGGACACAAGATGTATGGTTCAACTGGCCCAAGAACAAGAGGAACACACAGCTAGCAGTGAAGAAGGGGAAACAATTTAAGATCCGCATCAAGTTGACAATAGTGTTGACACTATAACAGCTAATGAGAGCCTAACAACCAACAATGGCTCGTCTCTGTACAGAACTCAGCTTTTTATTTTTAAGTAGTGTTCTGTAGCAACATAAAGCTCAGTTGCCCACACATGCAAAATTAAAGTGAAGAAGAGTCTTTATTAAACCTCAGTATTAGATGCATATGCCCCATCTTTATGAAAAATAGAAAAAAATATCAAATTTTGACTTAGAACTGAAAGAAGAAATTATATCCAGCCCTTTATGAAATGGTTTGTCCTCTGCACATGTCTAAATATCTAGTCAATGTGTTCTAGTTCTGTTACCAGATCAACTCTAGAGATCTGCATCTAGTATTTTCATCTAATGCTTCCTGAGGAAGGTAGTTACTGTTAGAAAACCAGTAGAAGTGCCTCTTGCCCACAATGTAATAAGGAGATTTCCACCATGTGTAAACAAATATAATCACAAAGCTGCATGAAGCTCAAACCCCACATAAGAGACATATTGTCTTCTCTAACAACCAAATTGAATTGAGTAACTAGACAACTTTTTTCCATGAGCTGAACTGTGCAGGATCAAATAATTATTTTAATCGGAATACAAATTTGCCAAGATTGTCTAGGAGCCTCACATTTCTTCTTTTAATAGTTAGAAGTCGGGGACATTTTGAGTCATTTCAAACAAAACCTAGTAACTTATGTCTTACACAGCAGGAAATCATACTTATGGCCTGGACATTTATGACACTTAATATCTACTACTTTGAAGCAACATTTCTAACTCTCTAAAAATATGTGGCTTACTGTAAACTAGGAATATACAGTTTATCATTTAAAACCAGGAAATGAAAACTAAGTTTTGTGTTACTTAAATTGAGACCAAAATATCACTTTCATAGGAAGTAAAAAAATTCTGTTTCCCTGAAGGAAGCTTTGTAACTTCTATAACTTTTATTATTACATACTTCAAATGTCAAAAACAAAAGTCATTTTATTCACCATAGTAAATAAGAGAAGTCCTGCTCTGCATTTTGAAAACAGTTCTTGAGCAGTTTTAATGTAAAAATTTTCTGTAATTTTGACTTTTCAAAGTTGACCTTTTGAGCTCGTTTGCTTCAGAGTACAATTTTGGTAAAAGTAAATCCTAAAACCAGGCTTTCACTTGGATCAAGGTAAGTAAATAAAGAAAGGAAATAGCACCACTTAAGTAGATAAACTAAGGAAAGCACTTTACCCATAATACTTTATCTTTCCAGTTCTATTAACTTTATATAATGATTATTGTTTATATGGTGGAAAAAAACTGAGTCTTTAGAGTTCAGCCAGCATTGAATTCAAGTAACAAAAAAGCGAAGGGTCTTGAACTCAGATTTGTTTGATTCTAAATCCTGATTTCTTTCCATCATGATACTTTTAAACAAGCCTAACAGCAAGAACTCACAGTAATTATCTAATATTTTCTGATACCAATGTTTATTTACTTATCTATTCAAAATGTCACTTTTAAAAAGACATGTAGTGTTTACAACATCCGAAGGTATACAAATAGAAATGATTTTAGTCAAATTTTCAAGGGCATACAGTATCATGGCTAAGGGTGTCCCTTAGAATCTTTCAGAATGTAAAGAACAAAAAAATATATAGTTTACTTAGTGATTATGGGTTTATTTAATGATGCATGGATTGTGGGAACAACAAATCATTTTAGCATCTGAACTCTTGGAAGGATCAAAAAGAACTAGAATTTTTTCAGGCTTCAACAGTAACTTTAATATCCACCCTCCCTACAGTCTTTACCTCCCTACTTCACCAACATACCTGAGGCCTCGAATCATGCCTGGCACAGAGTAGATATCTCAAAAAAAGCAAACAAACAACAAAAAACCCACATTACTTGTTGCCACTGAATAAATGCGTGGAATTTTTGGCTTATGTTGGTGATAATAGAAACTTCGCTAACTTCGTGCTTTTGTTTTTCTTTTCCCAGTTGTTCAGTGATCTACAACCAAATAAACCAATCACAGGTGTCAGCTTATATTACAATACTGACTTTTACAAATCTTAAAACTATTGAAGTCTTTATGACTATGTAAAAGTATAAAAAATACAAGATCAAATTAGGGTGCATTTATTTTTAAGAGCACAAAGAACACAAGCGCTTAAAACTCCTGTTATATACTGAATAATTCTGAATTACCACAACCAAGCAAGAGGGTCCTGAATAGTTTCCAGCTAACTCTTTAAACTCCGGACAAACCAGTTCAAAAAGCCCTGCTAAGTAGCATGGATAGAGTCATAGGGTTTTATTCTGTTATATACAGCACTCTCATTTTCAAATTTTAATCGATTTATAATAGTAAATATCACATAATACAGATTGTTAGAACTGGAAGAACATATAAAAATATCTAGACCAATTATCATTTACCACAGGTAAAGAAGATAATATTTGTTCACGTAAACATTTTAAGAGTTTGTATGTCTTTATGAAGTTGCAAGTGTTTATTGTAATACCTTGAACAGATATTAAGAAAATTATACAAAATGATTTAAAACCTTTAAAAATAAACAAAAATGTAATTCTAAAATAAAACTAGGTCAAGGAACCCACAGAAAAGCAAGAAAAGACAAAGAGCATAATTTGAAACAGAAAGGAAAAATAGAAAAAAACAGTAAATTAGCAGACTTAAGCCATAATGTAATTACTTGACAAATAAATGGATTAAATACATCAATTAAAAGACACAGATTGACAGAATGAATAAAAACCATGACTCAACTATATTGAATCTACAAACGCTTTCAAAAATAATAACACAGGTGTGTTAAGAATAAAACAATGGATGAAAATATATTATGGAAACATTAATTTTAAAAAGTAGAGTATTTGGCAAATTTTTGTTTGTGTAGTCTATTTTGCCTTAGGAGGTAAAATCGCTTTAGCTCTGAAGCAATAAAATATATAATGATATATATTACATATAAATATACATAATATATATAATTGTGTAATATATAAAGTGGACTTAAGAGCAAAGAAAATTAGTAGGGACAAAGAAAGGTATTACATAGTAATGACAGGATTAATCTAACAAGAGACATCATGGTCCTAAATGTGTATGTACAAAAAAAACCCAAAAAAAACAGAGCTTTTCAATACACAAAACAAAATTGGATGGAGTTGAAAGAAGAAATGGTCCAATTTACAAATACAGAACTTCAAATTCCCACTGTTAGCAGTAAATAGAAGTATTCAATAAAATGTGAGCAAATATATAAGAGAACTGAAAAACACTGTCAACCAATAACATTCACCTGACATTGATAAAACATTCCACTCAATAACAGCGTAATATGCGGTCTATTTAATTGTCCACCAAACATTCACCAGGATAGACCATATGCTGGCTCATTAAACAAACCTCAGTAGATTTAAAATCATCTAAATCATGGAGAATATATTATTTAATTTTAATAGAATCAAATTTGAAATCAGTGATAGAGGAAAATCTCTGAACATTTGAAAATTAAAAAACACACTTTTAATAATTCATGGATAAAAAAGGAAGTCTCAAAGGAAATAAAATATACATAGAACTGAAAGAAAATTAAAACAAACATCAATATTAATGAGATGCAGCTAAAATAGCAATAAAAGAAAAATTATAATACTATATGATAATTTTTGAAAAGAGAAAATGCTTCAATTAAACAATCTAAGCTACTTAAGAAACTAGAAAAAAAGAGAAAATAACCCAAAGCAAACAAATGAAAGAAATTAAAAACAGCACATATAAACAAGAATCAAACAGAAAAACAATAGAG